>NC_089596.1:34492921-34792921 GCF_019320115.1 Miscanthus floridulus
CCTCCTTGCCGTTGCTAGCGACCTTGAGCCCCTTGGCGTACACGATGGCCTCATCAATGAGACGCGGGAGTCTCGGCGGTATTGCTGGCCGTGCATGTAGTGGTCGATGTAGTCCCCATAGTTGGTAGGCACCGTCTTCCAGTCTCGCTTGTTGTAGGCCTCCACGGCTAGCCGCCAGTTGTCGCACAGCACATCGGCGAGCCAGCCCAGGTATCCACCGAAGCCTTGCAGCGTGTGCAGCATGTGGATTAGCGGCGTGGCCATGCCTTCCTGGAGACGGGCCACAGCATCCTCTATCGCTCGTATTGTGGGCATCGGGATAATGTTTAGATCCCATGCAGCACAGGAGCAGCTGCCGATGGCCACGTATGAGAGCAGCCATGAGCAGGATGAGCTGGGCCGCCATCACCATTGGTAGATGATGCACTACATTAGAATACCCCATCACTGCCGGTTCAAAATACCCCTTCACTACCGGATTTTGAACCGGCACAACCATACCGGCAGTGATGAGGGTAAGCTATCACTCTCGGTTCCTACAAACCGACAGTGTTCTTCAACTTCACTGCCGGTTCTTTACACAACCAGTAGTGTTCATTTCAACCAACACTGCCGGTTCATAAGACCACCTGGTAGGGCTCAGTTCCAACAACACTGTCGGTTTGTGTTTCAACCGGCAGTGTTGTAGTAAGAATCACTGCCGATTTGTGGCTCGAGCCGGCAGTGCCATCACTGCCGGTTTTGTTGCTAACCGATAGTGATGTTTACGACAACACTGCCGGTTTTCTGATAACCGGCAGTGATTTCACATTTGCAATTTATTGTTTTATAATTGATTTTAATTTATATTTTTTTGGAATCAGGTTTTGCTTTATATACGCTACGTAGACGACAGGTACATCAATATTAAACATTACAAATGTTACGGTTACAATTCAAATGTTCTTATCCACATCTCGATCCCTCAAAATAAAAAAGAAATGTTCTTGGACTTCACACATGCTTCTCGGACTTCTTACAATAATCTGGCGAGCCGCTCTGGGTCATACCTGTCCTTGTACTTCACGGACTGTGCAATGGAAAATACTCCATCTTTTTTTAATACCTCGGCTAAGATGAATTTTGTCAGCTCTGATTGTAGTGCGATGATCTCCATGTCTAACAACCTTTCGTGGTTATATTTCTTGCGCTGTCGTTCAAAAAAGATGATATCCAAAGAGGAATAGTAAATCATTTTGTTGAATTATTAACAGACATAAATGAAATGGGGATTATACACACCAACTTATCAGTTTCTTCCTATTTCCTGTTGATGTAGCGAAGCATTGCCCACATTACATAAAACCCACATTCATTGTTTCCCGCCGGCTATGATAGGTACTTCACCTCCATTTTGACAAGCTTAAATGGGACCGGCGTCCCACCGATATGTCTTCTTCGGACACTGAGCAACATTAAAAGGAGAAACATTAGAAAGCGGTATGTGTGATTAGAAAATAATATGTTATTAGGATCGCTTACTAATTCAGCACTGCCACCAGTGCATCCAGATGATGAAATGGTTTTTTCTTCGAGTCCCACACCTCGAGCAGATTTTTGACAAGATTAACACAAATGAAGACGAAATGGATGCTGCAATCATAGAATCCTAATTATCAAATAATCTTAACAAAAAATGAAGCATAAAATTAAAAGCCGAGAACACATACTCGCAGTTGTAGGCTAGAAGTATGTTGGTTTTCTTCTTCATCGTGAATTCGTCAAAAACAGCAATCAATCTCTGTTTCAGGTCTTCCACATCATATCCATAGAGGCCCAGACATGTCCTCTCATTGACTCGCATGGGGTCCACGAAGCCTATGTAATCCCATTTGCTTTTTAGAATGCATAATTTTGCTATACACCTACATAAAATCATGGGAAGTGCTCAAATGTTAACAATTTCTGTCTTAAGAGAGTAGTTAATTGTAAAATCAGGCATGTAGGGTACTTACATAGTCCACAGCGTCAACATTTGAACATCAAGAGAGCGTTTCTAGTATAGTTGGAACAAGCACTCCCACTCGACATCGAACTTCTCTTCTTTAGGATAATGGAAAACATGTGGCGAACGGATAATAACCTCAAAACCAAAGTCATCCATCTCTGTTGCTTGAGCCATGTAATATTCATGTAACTAGCGCATATATGTTGTCAGATTTTTATACTCATGATCGGGAACTAAAAGATTGCCCCTTTCATACTTCATTGCCGGTGTTGCCATCCCTTGTACATCATAATAGATGGTCGTGGCCTCTTCCATGGTTAATCCTAGGTTGTCTTCGAGGTACTTATGTATGTTCCTTAAATCTTTATTGTGTATTTCTTCATCTCTTGTTATAGCATATTTATTCTGTGTTTGCCTTTCGAATTCGGACTTCAAAAAAAACAAAGGCAGTGAGGCACAGAGATTGAAGAAACTAACACAATCATCCTTCGAGATGTGTGCTGTAATTTTTTCTTTCATCAAGTTTGTAACACTGCCACTGAACGACCTTTTTCTTTTTTGTTGGTCCACTTTGGGAGCATTAGCGACTGAATCCAAGGACCTTTTCTGTGACTGCAAGGATGCCTTTGATCTTGTTTTGGGCTGAGGTTGAGGAGCAGGAGGATGACGACGAGAATTATGTTTCCCTAGGGCTAATGAAGATGGAGGAGGAGGAGGAGGAGGAGGAGGCGGAGGAGTCTTCTCTTTTCTCGGTGCTGATGAAGATGGAGTCGAACGAGGAGGAATAGAAGGAGACCTCTGTCTTCTCGGGGGTGATAGCAAGGGATGAGGAGGGGAGTGATCTCTGTTGGGAGATGGTGAGTGATCATCAAGGGTGGGCGAAGACTCGCAGTCATCCTCATCATCAAAGGATAATTGGTAGTTAAGCTAATCACCGTCTTGATTGACACAGTCACCGTTTGTCGGATCATGCGGCTCTCCCGTCCCAACGATATCAGTCGCTTCTTGTTGCCGATCTGTTCTTCGGCGATGGGGTAACAGGTGACAACGAGTCATGGCTGTGACACGATCATGGTTAGTTTTGGTTGCGGACAACTACTAATAGCATATGTTCATATTATATATATAATATGTTTAATGCAAAGTCTAATAATAAGTCCACATACAACAAAGTCAAATAATAGAATATGCTCACCTAGAACAAATTCATTGTTTGATTGACCACATACAACAAAGTCAACCTACTGTTCTACGAAACTATGCCTACATCAACTTCCAAATAAGAAAAGCGATGACCATAGTCATAAATAAAAGCATGACATCTTTCCAAGACCAAGGAGCAATTCTCCTAATCTTCACATCTCCGGCGGGTGGCTTCTCTTCGATCTCCAGTGCCAACGGATGACCATGGTTTGCATTCATTAGACCATAGTAGGCCGGTTGCCCATGGTTTGCAAGGTAGGCCGGATGACTATAGTAGGACCTCAAAGCTTCTGCTTCTGTGTTGTATTTTTTGTGCAAATTACCAAGATAGCGATTGACTTGAGCATAGCAATCTTCCTAGGTTCGATAAATCCTAGGCACATGACCAACATGCACTACATACGATGCCATGGTTGTCTATACATTTAAGTAAATTAGGCATGTGGTAAGTGGTAATGGTAACTCACTGAACAAGAGTTATTATTCAAGTTATATGGCCAAACTAAATCTATTTAATGTTCTTTATCCTTGACATGATAAAAAATTACCTCGATAATTGGATTGTTTATTATTCGGAGATCAATGTGGTTTAGTAATCATACTTGCTGTTGCCGCCGAGCCAATTTTAAAAGTTGTATTTAACTTTTTTCAGGAACAAACATCTACAGATGCCTTTTTTAAAGCATGTTATACATTCCATCAAAATCAATTAACACTCTACCTATAGCGATTATACCTGTACACATTTGACAAGAATCCATCATTGCTTAAGCAAGAGCAGAAATTCTTATCTAACTCTTACATAAACAGAACACTCCCTACCGTCACAAATAAGACATCCACAGTCATTAACATGTACCTTTGACTGCTAGTTTCCATTGCTTGCAATAATTACAAAGTATAGAGATATCATAACATTATGCAACTACTATTCGAGACAGATATACTCATATCATTGTCACATATTCAATCTAACTATGTCAAGAGGTGTTGATGATCAATGTTTAAATACTTAGACTACACACAGCGCAAAAGGTCACTTAGCTGTGACTCGAGGGAATAACTTGTTGCGACAACATGCAAATAACACCAATGGTTCTTAAATAGTTTAGGGCCACGATTACTAGGTCCTCAACAAATCAGTAGGTAGCATAATCTCTTTAGGGAAAAACTAAATGGTTTATGTAATAGCATGTACATATAAGGATAGCTAAACCAAGGAGTAACAACATGTAACTCAATCGAATAGGAATCGACAGCTATTGGGAAGACAACAACCGTGGGGCATTTCATCAAACATTTAGCGGGTAGTGAGCCGTGCACTTACCTTTGGGGGTGGGAAAGCTGCTATCTACGCGCTCCTGAGGGCCTCGGCGGTGCTCTGGCGTGGGGCGGTGGACAGCGTGGGGAGTGCTCTGGCGTGGGGCAGTGCATGGACGTCAGCGTCGAAGAAGAGGAGTGTGGGGCTGGGAACGGCGGCATAGGGGGTGGTGGACGTGTGCTCCGACGTGGGGCGGTGCACGGGCATCAGCGTCGAAGAAGAGGAGCGCGGGGCTAGGAACGGCGGCGCGGGGGCGGTGGAAGGGTGCTCCGGCGTGGGGCGGTGCACGGGCGTCGGCGTCGAAGAAGAGGAGTGCGGGGCTAGGAATGGTTGGTGCGGGGTTGAAATTTGGATAATTTCAACCCGCGCCGGGCTTTTACACCAGACCTCATCACTGCCGGTTCTAATTATAAACCAATAGTGATAGGGGTACATCACTGCCAGTTGTAAGTATAAACCGACAGTGATGAAGAAATATTACTGCAGGGCCATTCTTTAAACCAGCAGTGATTGCCGTGTAGCGGTTACAGAATAACTACGTTATCTTTTCCACTTCTTTTGAATACCTCCTACTGGCTCAACGGTTAAGACCCCACAACTTAGCCCCCGATACTCATGTTCGAATCCCAGGCGACATACATTTTTTGGTTTAATTTTATAATTTATTAAACGGTCTAAAGGTCAAAAATAAAAAAAAATAAACCTTGGCACACATCCTATACTAGCATCATTGTTGGTTTTCAAAATAAACCGACAGTGATAACCAGCATCACTGTCAGTTTCTTCTCATCACTGTTGGTTTTTTGAAACCGACAATGATGTTTATATATATTAAAAAATTATTTTATATGCTGAATAAATAGAAGCATATGTATTCTCCTATGTCAAAATGGCTTGAATTTTTTTTTTGCAAACTTGTACACCTAAATTAAGATCCCACACAGGATCTTAGGTCTTTCTAATCATTTTTTATTCATTATATTTTTCTGTGTGCTGAATGAGACAAAAGAGGGTGAATTTCATCTTGGACCCAATAGATTTTTTTCATCCACCTCCACAAAATTCTTATCCCTAGGGCACATTAGAGCCTATGTAAAAGTTTGACACCATTCCGGATCTTTTCTTGGGTACACTCAGTTCAACCTATAATTAATAGGTGTCGTCGCGCGGAAATTCAATTAAACTTCAGAAAGTAGCAAACCATCTCCGAAAAATCTCAAACTTGGTGTTTCCTTCACATGTGGCACGTGAAAGCCTGAGAATAATTTTGAGACCAATACAACACCGCAATGCCTATGAACCACAGAAACCTTGATAACCTATGTGTATAGTCATGGTTCGATGAAAAGACAAATGTACCTCTGTGAAGCATGTATACTCCGCCTATGTTGAAATGGCTTGAAATTTTTTTGGCAAGCATGTACACACAAATTAAGACCCCACATAGGATCTAAGGTTTTTCTGATCAATTTTTTATTTATTATATTTTTCTCTGTGCCAAATGAGACAAAAGAGGGCGAATTTCATCTTGGACCCAATAGATTTTTTCATCCACCTCCACAAAATTCTTATCCCTAGGGCACATTAGAGTCTGTGTAAAGGTTTGGCACCATTTCAGATCTTTTCATGGATAGACTCAGTTCAACCTATAATTAATAGGTGTCGTCGCGCGGAAATTCAATTAAACCTTAGAAAGTAGCAAACCATCTCCGAAAAATCCCAAACTTGGTGTTTCCTTCACACATGGCACATGCAAGCCTGAGAATAATTTTAAGACCAATACAACACCAGAATGTATATTTCTAGTTACCCAACAAATGTTACATGAATTACATGCATGACAATAATTAAACACACAAAGCCATACTTATTAAAACTAGAACCCAATTAAACTACGACCTTGAAAACCTAGCTAAATAAACATTAATTACTATCGGAATCACTGCTAGGATCGATCGTGCCACGCACACTAACATGCCTCTGTAGCCATATATGGTAATTGATGTCATGGATTATGTATCCGCTTGTATCGATGAAATCCAATGCCCGTATGAGTGCACTCTCTCATGTCTCACAATACTAAAAGAATGATCGGCCATAGATGTAACCTACTAAACAACCACTACTCCTTTTAGTAATCCTTATGTAGTACTGGCATCCTTCTATAGTGAGCTGGCCGAGGTTTCCATTGTAGAAGTCACAATCGTACCTGAGTTGCTCCATAGCTTAGTCTAGAATAGCCCACAAGCCACATGCAACATAGGTAAGGTCCTGTAGCGCAATCTGCATGCACAGAAAAAGAAAAAAAATTAGAGAATGTTATTGCAATAATGAACAACAAATAACCATGACTCAGGTATAAGTGACCATTTTACCACATCCACATGGTTGTAGCTCGCAAACCATTCGCTTGCTTACGAGACGGGGATATCAGCAGCATTCAAAGAAAGTGCCTTTAAGTGTGAGAAATCAGGCACATCATAGCAAATACGTCGAAGTGCCTCTAAACAAATGCGCACGACACTTAATTGGGCGCTTATCATGTCCGAGCTCTGTATTCCTGTCCCGTGGATATGGTTCCGATGATTTGAACCCCTCACAGGGATAAAAAAACTGAGTTCGCACGTCCATAACCGACCACTTGCATTAGATGTCGTGTTCTCGACAATGTCTAAGATAAAGAACTAGCTAAGTGCTATTCGCAGCCAATCTATTAGTGATATAGTCTGCGACATATATGCATGCAACAATGATATTAAATTAATTACACTTATTTGTTAGCATCAAAAAACAAAACATGTTGGAAAATATTTCATGCAATAGCTGGAACAGGGAACCGTGGAATGGTCACATTAGGAGCGAATGGCTCATCACCAGGGTGGAAACCTAGTTCTTGTGGTGGGGGAGGTCCGTTGTTCATGCCACCTGATCAATAAAATGCAAAAAAAATATGAACATAAAATATATGCATAAAAAAATTCTTCCAAATAAAATGTGGCAACATAATTAAATATAGATTGAATGCAAGGAATAAGAATATATATAAATGTAGAATGCAAAGAAACATGAATATAAATATAGATCAAATGAATATAGATAGAATATCGGAGAAGACAACATATCAATACCATTGAAAAATGTAGGAGCCATGACCAAATCACGTAGAGAGAGTGAATGTCTTGAGAAGTGAGAGTGAAATGTGAGAAATGAGACTGAGAGAGTTCATGGGTGGATGGGATCGATGTATGTGGCTGGCAGTTTGTTTTATATAGGGAGGCATAGACATCACTACTGATTTTTAAATAGAACCGACAGTGAAGGTGGCCTCATGTGTGCACCATTTTTGTGGACTACGATGCATAATGATATCTGTGGTTTGTTGTGAGAGAAAAACATTATATCATGACTGATAAGGCCTGGCTGAAACCAACATGCATGGAGAGGGTAGCTCCTGGCCGAGGGCCATTTTATAGGGGCTAGCAGTGGTGGTACATTTTTATTTTTGAACTAAAGTTGTCGGGGTAGGTGGGAGCAGTGTTCCAACTGTTGTGGTCATGGGAGTACTGTTGGCATGTGAGGAGCATCTACACATCACTGTCGGTTTTTGTTTAAAAACCGACAGTGAATTGGGCCTTCTGTGTCGGTTTGAGCAACTGATTGTGATAGAAGCTATCACTGCCGGTTTTAAAACTAAAACTAGCAGTGAAGGGCCCTGCCGCCATCGCAGCCTTTTAGTAAAAAAATAAAAAAAATGACTATCGGTTTGGAGCTTGCCATCGCAGCGCTATCACTGCCGGTTTTAAAACCAAAACCGGCAGTGAAGGGCCCTGCCGCCATTGCAGCCTTTTAGTAAAAAAATATTAAAAAAATCACAGTCTCGTAGCCTTTTTATAAAAAATATAAAAAAAATTCCGAGCCTAGGATTCGATCCCAGGTCTCGAGTTCTTAGTTTGGAGCCTTAACCACTACGCTAGAATAGGGATTATGTTAGAATTAGTTGTTTTTTTTCTTTTATCCTGTTGTAATGCACTACTAAATAATAAATGCAAAATCAAAAAAGTTTGGCCCGTCTGGGATTCGAACGCGGGTCTTAGAGTATAGAGTGCGCGGCCTTAACCGCTGAGCTAGGATAGGGAGTTCGCTTAGTTTGCTTTCCTTTATTTATTTATTAATAGAAATAATGCAATAGTTTATATTCTAAAATAACACAAAAATTTGTGTTTTAATTATTTAATTCTATGGTAATTAATTAATGGTCTATAATTATCAAATAATAGTGTTTGTGAACATCATCTTAATATTTGATTACATAGTCAACAATTAAACTGTAGAGATGCGCACAAAATATAAATTAAATATTCAGTGCGAATTACTGATACAACGTCTGCATAATGATTACATAATTAACAATAATCTAACTATCTTTAGGTGCATCAACAATGAGGGTCTCATTGTGATCAATTCGTACGTAAGCAGGTTCGTTACCCTCTTGAAGGATAGCCCCTGTAGTCTTCTTTGTCCGTCACTCCATCGACACCGATAATCTTCTTTTTCCCTTCTAGGACTACTTTTAGCCTTTCTTTTGTCTTGTTGTCCCTTGCATAAAAGACTTGCATAACATCTCTTGCAAGAACAAAGGGGTCGTCTCTGTATACGGTCTTAGTGAGATCAACGGTAGTGAACCCTTCGCTGTCAATGTTGATTTCCTCGAGCCAGACCCACTGGCAGCGAAAAAGAGCTGCCTTCAACGGACCATAGGCTAGCTCCCATATCTCCTCTATGAAACCATATTATGTCGCCTGCACGTTGCCGTTTTCGTCATGAGCATCAAAATGAACACCACTATTTTGGTATGTGCTCTTTCCATCTTGCTTTTTTGTGTAAAATGTAAATCCATTGATCTCATACCCTTGGTACTTAAGATATGTACTCAAAGGTCCCTTGGCTAAGGCATCCAGTTGATTACCCAACTTTATTCCAGGCAAGCGATGTTGCAACCAGTTGACAAATTCCTCCTTATGTTTTTTATCCAGCCAAGCCTGTGACCTGCTCAGATATAGAGTTTGCAGCGATTGCCTGTGCTCATCAATGTATGGCAGCACACCCTTGGCTTGCTGGAGAACAGCGAACTATGCCTGTCTAAAAGAAACAGGGTCGTCTACTGTAATAGATTTCTCTCCGATCATTCCTTTGCCACATAGTCTTCCCTCGTGATGAGATTCTAGAACTCCAACCCTTTTGATATCCAGATAATATGTGTAGAACTCAATGGCCTCCTTCGTTGACCATCCTTCAACCATGCCCCCTTCTGGCCTGAATCTGTTCCTAACATACCTCCTGAAAAACTTTCATCAATCTTTCAAAATGGAACATCTGAAGCAGGTACATTGGGCCAAGCGCTCTAATTTGGTCAATAAGATGAATGAGCAGATGCAATGAGATATCAAAGTAAGTCGACGAGAAATGCATCTCAAGCCTAATGAGAGTTTTGGCTATGTCCCGCTATAGCTGCTCTAGCGTGGACACATCAATGACCTTTTTTGAGATCGCATTGAAGAACGAGCAAAGCTTTATGATTGGAGCACGGACCTTTGGGGAGAAGGATACCACGTAGGGCAATAGGGAGCCATAGTTGAACTTGAGTTCTCTCATGTTCACTAGCCTCTTTGGGTTCGCACAATAGCCTGTTGGGACTTTGAGTTCATTGAAGAAAGAAATAAGCGCATACTTTTCTTCCTTCTTCAATGTCCATGATGCAACCAGAAGTTCGAACTGGCCATTCTCTAGCTCCACGAGATACAGCTCCTTCCTGATTCCCAAGTGTTGCATGTCCAGGCGTGTGGCTAGTGAATCCTTCGATGTCCCCTCGGTGTCCATCAAGGTGTTAAGAGTGTTTGCGCACACATTTTTAGTGATGTGCATGGGATCAAGACAGTGGCGTACACTCAGAAATGGCTAGTAAGGTAGTTTCCAGAAAACCAATTTTTTCTTCCAAACACTCCCATCAGGCGCTGCTATTGCATTGTCCCCCTTCCCAAGGACAACCTCCAGTTTGTTGAGTTCTCGAAGTATCGCAGGCCCATCTCGATACTTTGGAGCTAAGCGTTTCTCAATAGTACCGTTGAAATCTTTTCTATTCCTGCGGTAAGGGTGATCCTTAGGTAGGAACCTACGGTGTCCCATATAAACTATGTTTGAGTTATTTGGCAGATTTACCGCATCGGTGTTGTCCAAGCACTCGACACATCCAGTATAGCCTTTTGTCTTCTCTCCGGACAACAAACCACGACCTGGCAGGTCGGTGATTGTAGCGATGAGTACTCCCTTGATCGTGACATGTTCTTTTTTGTACTCGTCCCAAACATCCGGCACACCCTTTTCAAACATCTCCACTAGTTCATCGATCACTGGTTTCTAGAAACACATCGATGTCATTCCCAGGTTGTCTTGGTCCTTGGATTAGTAGTGGCATCTGGATGTACGACCGCTTTATATAAACCCAAGGTGGAAGGTTGTATATACAGAGCGTCACTGGCCAGGTGCTATGATTACTTCTAACCTGGTCGATAGGATTCATCCCATCTGTGCTCAAAGCAAACGAAAGGTGCCTTACCTCTCCACCGATATCCTTATAGAACATAGTATTGGTAGTCCTCCAGTCATGCCCATCGGCGAGGTGCCTCATCATTGTATCTTTCTTACGCTCTTCACCATGCCAGCGTAACCGCTTAGCTGCCTTTGCATATGCAAATAGCCTATGCACCTGGGGAGCTATAGGGAAATACCAAACGACCTTTACGGGACCTCCTCTGGTCTTGGTACCCTCATCTGACGGCCCTTCCTTGTACCATGGAGCTTCACACTTGGGGCACTTGTCCAAGTCTTTGTATTTTTCTCCACGGTAAAATATGTAATCATTGGAACACGCGTGGATTTTTTCAACCTCGAGGCCGATGGGGCAAATCATTTGCTTGGCCAAGTATGTCTTTTCTGGCAACTCATTTTTTGAGCATTTTCCTTATTATACCAAACAACTAATTGAAGCCTTTATCGCTCAATCCGTTTGTCGATTTGAACTCTAATAGCATGATGTCGGCTTCTAGTTTGCTCATTGGACAATTCCTATACAATAGTGTTTTGCCATCTTGTCTTATTTTTTCTAGCTTTCCCAGCTGTCTTTCACTAAGACATCCGGTCTCAACATTACGTAGCAGCTAAGAAATGCCATCGTTATCCTCGGTGTCATCAGCTAGCGTGTTCCTAAACACATTATTAACTGTGGCCATAGGTTCCGTGTTGACACCGGGTTCCTCGTCAGCATCATGGATGGCTACGTCAGGCATGTCCACATCATCATCGTTTCTCTGTAGAACATTCACACCAACCTCGCCATGCATAGTCCATATCGTATAGTTTGGCATGAACCCCCTAGTAATCAAGTGCGATCATATAGACTTAATTTGACGAAAGTTCCTATGATTCTTGTAATCTTTGCATGGGCAGAAGACAGGGTTCCCATTCCCAATATGGGCTTTGGCATCAGTGATAAACTGGCCGACGCCATGCATGTACCGCTTGTCCATTCGGGACAGATGCATCTACTCTCGATCCATCTCTGCACAAAAAAATACTGAGACAGTAATTACAAAGAATTAATAAGAAATCGAGCTTCATGAACAACAATTGTAGCTCGAAAGTACCATTTTTGAAAACATTATTGTACACTAATTATTGAAAAATTGAAATTGGTAGCCCAGCCCTGTAAATTGAAAATCGTAGTAAAAAATAATTATTGCACAATATTGAAGAACAACTATTCTACTCTACTTCTAAGAACTAATTATAGCATCACATACTAACAATGATGATCTTGACCACCATGGAATAATTAGCTAGGAATTTAAATGTGTTCATAGACACCAACCTTTTGGATGATAGATTCACCACAATTTGAGCCTTGCACAAATGTCCAATTAGAAAAGTGCTCTCTAGAATGGAGAAAGAACTAGAATGAGAATCAAGCAATGTAGCCATCAAAACGAAGCTAATTAAACAACAAAATCAAAGGAGTGGATGTTTGTTACTAGCCTTAAAGCAAAAAGATCAAGCCATTCTTCAAAATACAAGCACTAGCTTCATGGTGAAGAGCAGCCGCAACAATGGAGGGAAGGGTCCAAATACGCGCCTCTGTTCTCGGGATGGAAGAGAGAAGGAAGGCGAGGACGGCTGCAGCCTTTTTGTGTTGTAGGCTTATCACCGTCGGTTCTTGGCTAGAACCGACAGTGATAGTGCCAAATCACTGGGCTTAAACCGGCAGTGATGAGTGCCCGCCAAAACACTACTGGTTCAAGCCAAAAACCGATAGTGATGTGGTACTTCACTGCCGGTTTTTGCCCAGCACCAATCATTTTTTTTCATTTTCAAGCTCATAACCGACAG
Organism: Miscanthus floridulus; assembly: GCF_019320115.1. NCBI lineage: Eukaryota > Viridiplantae > Streptophyta > Magnoliopsida > Poales > Poaceae > Miscanthus > Miscanthus floridulus. The sequence goes on from NC_089596.1 coordinate 34,505,872, forward strand.
TGAAGGTACATCACTGCCGGTTCTCACAAATCCGACAGTGATGAGGCCGGCAGTGATGTGCAAATCTGGCGTAGTGATGCTACCTGGCTTGGTCTTCGATGAAGTGTTATTGCTTGTTGCGATGGCCAACTGGCCGTGGGGTACATAAATAGAGGGTGGTTTGCATGGTGATGGCGGGATATGCAGATGGGATCTGGTGGAGTCTGATCCGCATGTCAGAGATGGGCAACAAGTTCGTCCCATGTCATCGTTGCCTAGCCACATCTCTTGACGCAACAGCTCCGACTTTACGCTACAAGACCAACCCCCACACATCAAGCGGGCACCGAGAATTGAAGGGCAACCACCAGAGGTGACATCCATCGAAGCCAGATGAATTACAACAGCGACGCCTTCTGGAATTCATTTTGCTCCTTTTCTTAGTGTCTTCGCTTCTGGGCTTGTTCTACTTGGTGTCTTGGACTTGTAGCATGTCTTGTAGGTTTTCAACGGTAGCTCTAGTGTATTGTTCGAGGTGTTGATCCCTCCGATCTTCACAATGCCTAATTCCAAGCCAACCTTGCATCCAATGAACTAAACCTAACAGGTTTCCGGCTCCTGATTAGAGCTAGTGTCAAGAATATTTGGCAATAATTCCGCTGATAAGGGCCACTATATGCAAAGTATTTATAAACAATAATATCCTTGTGCTTGTGCTCGTGGTGAGCTGCACATTTATTAATGTGCTCTATCTTTCGCGCGTTCCCATTTGGACTGGCAGAATAGAGGCCAGAGTGTGGTATGTCTAGTGCAAATGCATGCGTTAATAATAAATTTTAAAGATGTAGAAGAGGACAATTTTAACGTCCATATATTATATCTGGACGAATGGGTTCACTTTTACCCCCTCTACTAAAAATATCGGTTGTTTAAGCTTTTGTCCTAAGTCAAATTAAACTTGGGTACCTTTAACTTTACATGAAAATATATTAATATATAAAACTCTGTATTAATTTATTTCTTAAATTATGTCTTAATTGGTCAAAGTTAAAGAGAGTTTTCTAGTTAGGACAAAACCAAATTAGAACAACCTGCATTCATAAACACATAGGCAATACTAAAACACAGAACCAAGCGTACCTATCTTTTCTTTTTGACCATTATTCCGGATCTCATCATTTTTTTAGAAAATGAAAAATTTCGGCCTCTGCATTACAATGTTACCAACTTATTGTTAATCTCTTCAATAGTTCAACATACGATTCTAATTAAGTTCAAACAGAAAACCAAAGTAGGCGACAACATGGAGTTATTATTAATCATCAAGCACGGAGGGCATATATTATAACAATAATCTAAAAGCAGTTCATCTCATAACAAGCTATCTTTGCAACAGGATGGACGGATCGGCCATTGGATGATCGGGCAGCTCGAAGTTGCGTTGCCTGTCGCCCTAGCTTAATTAGCCAATGTAGTAGATGGGGTCGGGCAGCTTGAAGGTGCGCGCGCCCTCTGGCTCGCCGAGGATGTCGCTCCACTGGTCGCCGATGTTGCCGACGATGACGTAGCCGGCGTCCTGGAGCTTCTGCCGCTCGCCGGACTTGAAGGCGATGGCGGTGGCCTTGAAGCCGATGGGCTTGAGCAGCAGCTTCTCCCAGCCGGAGTAACCCTGGCGGCGGTGGTTGGCCACGGTGATGGCCCTCAGGTCCTCGCTGCGGCCCGTCAGGAGCACCGGCTTGATGCCGAGCGAGATGAGCTTCTTGAAGAGCCGAAGCGTCTCCGGCAGCACCGGCGCGCTCCCCTCCAGCACGTACTCGTTGAAGCTCGTCGCGTTGTACGGCTTAGTACTGTGATCAAGAAAAGAAACATGCTGATTAGCAAGGCTGCAGGTTGTTAAACGTATAGTTTAGACCGTAGATCAACAAATATATTACTGATCAATATAGGGCTCATATATTCACTACTAACTACTACACTAAGAGCATCTCCAGCAGCTCTCCAATATAACTCCCCTAATAAAATAGTATTGGGGTAGCCCAATAACTTTTTTTTAATTATTGGGGAGGTGCTACAGCATATATCATCTAAAATCCCTCCCAAAATGTGGGACCCACCTTTCAGTTATAATTTGTTTATTTATTTTCCCTTTTTTTCCTCTTCCATCGATTCATCTTGTCCGCGCATCACATCACGTCGGTGGCGTAGCCAGCCATGGCGCCCCTCTGCCCGGCCATGGCACGGTCGTGAGCACGCCGGCTAGCCATGGTCGTGAGCACGCTGGCTAGCAACGGACACGAGCACGCCGACCATGGCAGAAGCTCGGGCAAAAGCGCCCCTCCAACAGCTCCGAGCACGCCGGCGGGGGCCTTGTCCTCTTGGCTGGTGGATTTGGCCGGTGGCTGCGGCGGCCATGGCCTGCGCCGGCAGCGGCGCGCGGACCTAGTTGAGGTGGGCCTAGCTTCTTGGGGAGATGCAATCCTCTGTTTGAGGGGTGAAGGATTGTTTTTTTGGCGGCCACCAAAAAAAAGGGCCCATTTTGAGGACTGTTGGAGAAGAAAAAGTAAATTATCTCCTCTAATATAACAATTTTATGGAGATAAGAGGTGGTATCGAAAGGCTGTTAGAGATGCTCTCGTACTTCCCCGTCTAGAAATGGATGCGCCCTGACTTCAAAATGCACGTTGGATACAATCATACAGCCATGCATCAGCAGTGGGTGACGGCTAATTAATATATAAAATTTTGTAGCCCAGCATTTTTGGTCGAGTGGACCAATTAACCACTCGTCAGCTGAGCTAATGCAAATTATCAATGATCACATTAATGAAAATGGTACGAAAATATTCCGAACCGACCGTTTTCGTTTTCTATATTATGATACCGTTTTCTATATTATGATATCGTTTTCGAATTTTGCCAAACATAAAAATTTGTCATTTTTAATTGATTTCGCAACCATTTTCAACCATTTTTTACTCTTTAATTGCTAAAATGTAGAAATACTCCGAACCGACCGCTTTCGTTTTCTATATTGTAATACCGTTTCCGACCGTTTCCATCCCCTAATCACATGCATTGCCGTCCAAATGTTCAACACCACTTGTCCTTCCCTGCCTCAGACGTACTGTACAGTGGAGAAAGGAGAGACGTTCAATGTTTTTTTGTTTATATAGAAGATTATCTATATTTAGATCTTCAACTAGGTTTATTGTGAAAATATATTCCATAATTAATCTAATAATACTTATTATGTATCATTAATGTTAATACATTTTTTATATATATTTGGGAGTTCTATTTCAGATGTCTGGATTTTCAATAACGATCTTTATTAAACAACAACATAATATAAATAAACAATTTGTCTATAGACAAAAAATAGCATTATCCTAAAACAATGACAAAATATAATCACGCCCCTGAAATATAGAAAAAAATGAAAAAATTAAGCATCGATACACCGGTTAGCTTTGGCCTTAATTCTGACGACTTCATTCAAGTTCCCGTGGATATGTGGATGCAAACTTCGCTGGAGCGTACTCGTGTGCCAGCAATAGTACGTGTACACATACGTCATGACCAGGCAGCACGTACGTAGCGTGTTGTAGTTTTACTAGCAAAATGCGCCTGTGCATCGCAACAGGAGAAAAAACTATAAAACGTTCCTAAAAAACAAGGACATGAAAGATATATATTATTTACGGTTTACCCTTTCTATAAAATTTAAAAGGTATAATTTATTTTATGGTAACCATGACATCTATAATATAAGTTAATTATTACAATAATATATCAATATCCTATTAAGCATGTATCAAATTAAAATACAACCTTGATATATATTTTTCAATTGCAAATATCAAAAATATCTATACGTAAATATATCATGGCTTTATTTTTCATACCATACATATGTTGCTACTGTATAATACTAACTGTGGTATTCTCTTTACCTCAACATAAGCAAATACAGCATGTCTATTGAAGGTAGGGATGAAATGGCCGGAAACAGGCGCGAAAACCCTTATCTCATTTCTGTTTCTACATTTATTGGCGGAAACGGGATCATGGTTGTGTCCTCTATTCTAATTCGACCTGTGCATATATGGTGGGGTTGCTATATAACGAAAGCCTCCATATTTTATATTATAGGTAGAGAATGTATTTTTTAGAAATGGAAAATATATTATAGGTAAAGAATGTATATAGATATATTTAAATATTGTGGGGGTATGACCCCGGATACCCACGGCAGACCACATGGGCTGCGCCCCTAGGGGCGGCCCAACCCACAAGATGAAGCCTTGCGGGGCACGACTCTGCTCGGCGTCTTCCGCAAGACACCGAAAAGATATCCTGAAGATACTACGAGATCTGTTAGGATACGTATGATTCCATGATTTCTGTAATCTGTTATTACTTTCCGGTTATCTCTCAGATCTAACCGACTTGTAACCCTGACCCCGTACTATATAAGGCGGGCAGGGACCCCCTCCAAACTCAAGCAATATCATACGATAGCCAATACAAACCAACAGACGCAGGAGTAGAATATTACGTCATACTGACGGCATGAACCTGTTTGACTCGTGTGTCTCTGTTGCCTTCTTGTTCTTGATTACACACCTCTCTGCCGATTAATCTACCTTTGTGGGATACCCCTTGGAGGACTGCCGATGATATTCTGTCGACAGTTGACGCGCCAGGTAGGGGAGTGCGTGTTGTTACTATATCGAACAAGATGGTAAGTTCCGCAGGCTCTTCGTCCCTCCCGCAGCCCGGCCAGATCTTCATGGTCGAATCGATCTCGTGGATCATCAACGCTAATGGAGTCAGAGAGCTCATCGAGCCGGTGCAGATCGATTCTGCATCGATCACCCCAACACCTGCGACTGTAGATCCGATCTCAGAACCGGCTCTGAGGTTGCCTTCATCGACAACTCGCCGCCCACTTCCTCGCTACCAGAGGAGGCAGATCAACAACGACGATCTGATCACATCCATCGATCAGGTTGGTTAGAAGCTCGCCGATTGCCTCTCCATCGCCGAATCGGCTCTGGACACTCTGGTTCGGCGCCGACCACCCTCCGGTGTAGATCTATCGGTGGCTGCTCAGAAAACTCCAGGGGTTGCAGCTTTGCCCTTCGGGCTCACCAACGTCGCCGCCGCCTACCAGGATGCCCTAAGGGGGAAGTTCGCCGACCAGGTTGGAGATGTCCAACCTCCCGCCGACCAAATCACCGACTAGCCTCCGCCGACAGTCAACATGCTGCACGTCGGTCGACGCCCTGGAGCATCCCCCCGAACCATCCTGGGGGAGAATCCGGACTCTGAGTCCCAGGGCTCTATGGAGACCATCGCCGAAACCACCACCGAACTACTTCCTCTCCCTTTTCTCCATGGCAGCACAATCTTCAACGTCAGCGTCGATAGACCCCCTCGGAATGAAAAAACCGAGGAGGAATGCACCGCTCACGAGAATCGGAACGTCAACCGAGCACAGCACCAAGAAATAAGGTCACCCTTGAGATGGCAGAGCAGCAGCTTGACTCACAAGGAAGGCCACGCCAACTCCAACGCAACCTTTACGATGAGTTTGTTCGTGTTGACGGCCACGATGTCTACAAGACCCCAAGTGCCAACCTAGTCATGGCCGCCAATGAGCTCACTCGACTCCCACCGACACAGGAGGTCGCCAAGGTCACCGTCATGCTCAAAGCGGCACACTGCCAGGTCAATGAGATTCGCCAAGATTAGAGACCTTCATACTCTACAAGTTCAATTCGCCGATCAGCCACGCCAAGATCCGATCGCCACCCAAGTTGCTTCACTCACTGGCACAGCAACGATAGGCAACCCCTCAAGGGCGGAGCTAGGGGCAATTGCATTGAACATCACCGCCAACACGACCAGGAGGTCAACCAGGATGTTCGAGTGCACCTCAACAATCTCTGAGATGCGCGACGATGTATCGACGAACGCCACTTCGGTCACCATGAAGAAGTACGCCACCGCCAGGAGTACGAGCAAGAGTACGGTAACCTGGACTTAGCTCTCGAGCCGCTCAACATCGGTAACACTACAGACGATGGCGTCGACAACCCCAAAGGTCCCCCAGCATTCATGACGGCACTCTGAACACTATAGTGCCCTCGTGGTTTCAAAATCACTGGGGTTGAGCCTTACGAGGGAAGGATGAACCCAACACAGTGTCTACAGGCTTACGCCACTGCTGTTCGAGCCGCCGAAGGAGACACCAGTGTCATGGCGAACTATCTTCCCGTCATGCTAACGCCAATCACTATGAACTAGTTCACAAGCCTCGCCCTAGATTCCATCAGATCCTAGGAAGAGCTGAAGAAGGTCTTCAACGATAACTACATGGCTACGTGCACTCGCCCGAGCACCCAGCATGATCTCAACCGTATCTACTAGAAGTCATCCAAGCTCCTCCGTAGCTACATCAGATGCTTTTCTGAGATGAGGAATTCTATTCCCAACATCATGGAAGTTGAGGTCATCACCGCCTTCATCCGAGGACTCCATCACTGCGAGCTTCGCTCCAAGTTCAGCCGCAAGCCGCCCACAAGGATTGGTGAGATGATCACGATCGCCAACCAGTACGCCGACGCCGAGGAAGCCGAGGTGCGCTTCAACGAGGATGCAGGCACTCATCGCCCAATTCACCGCCCTAATGATCGATGCCACAACGACCACCGCTACAACGACCGTAGTTACCATCGAGACAGCGGTCGTGATCGGCGAGAAGGATACAAGTCTGGTCAAAATTGCCGCCGTCGGCTAGACCACATCTTTGTTGTCATTAATGAACCTCAAGCCAAGCACAACTACGACGAGTAGTACAAGAAGATCCTCAATGGCCCGTGCCCTCTCCACAAGAACGCCAAGCATAAGATGAAGGACTGCCTCGACTTGGCTAAGGAGTTCTAGGACAAAAAGCTAGACGACGACACCAACAACAAAGACGGAGGCCGCCGACCACCTGGGGCAATAGCAATGGCTTCCAAGATCACGACAAGGTGGTCGCCACCATCTTTGGGGGCCTCGCCTCCACCAAGACCAGAAGAGAACGGAAGCTCACCGCCTGACGGGTGCTTGCCGTCACTACGAAAGACACCGCCGCCAACCCAGCTATCGCCCTTGGTCTGAGGTCCCCATCACCTTCAGCATGGCCGACCAGTGGGCGGTCATCCCCTACATAGGGCATTTCCCCCTCATCCTCAACACAACCGTCCAGAAAGTGCTTTTTAGAAAAAGTGCTCGTTGACGGTGGGACCACTCTAAACCTCCTCTTTGCCGAAGCCCTAAAGGAGTTAGGCCTTGGGATAACAGATCTCACACCCTTAGACTCCTCCTTCTGGGGTGTGGTACCTGGCAGGGCATCCAAATCGCTTGGAGAGATCACCCTACCAATACAGTTCGCCACGGTAAGCAACTACTGCATCAAGCACATCAACTTCTACGTCGCCGACTTTAACACCACCTACCACGCCATACTTGGTTGGCTAGCTCTGACCAAGTTCATGGCTATACCGCACTACGCTTATCTAGTGCTGAAGATGCCTTCACCTATAGGAGTCCTAGCCCTATGAGATAGAGAGTGTTGCCCTCGCCGAAGCCACCGACCTCTCCATTCAGATGGCTAGTGTGGTCACTGATGCCAAGATGTTGCCCACTAATGACCTAGATATCCCATCACTGGAGCCTCCTCGCACCTCCACCAAGTCTAAGGAAACCAAGGAAGTCGACCTCGGCCTCGATGACCCCTCCAAGACTGTGAAGATTGGGGCTCACCTTGACCCCAAATAGGAAAGCACGCTCATCTCCTTCCGAGGTGCCAATGCTGACGTGTTTGCTTGGAAACCTACAAACATGCTAGGGTACCATGGGAGAAGATCGAGCACTCCTTGAATGTCTCGCCGATCGCCAAACCGATCAAGCAGAAACTCTGCCGATTCGTGCCAAACAAGAAGGAGGCTATTAGGATAGAAATAAAACGGCTCCTAGCTGCTAGATTCATAAAAGAAGTGTATCATCCTAAGTGGTTAGCAAACCCTATTCTCGTTCAAAAAAAGAATAAAGAATGGAGAATGTGTGTTGATTACACTGGTCTTAACAAACACTGCCCTAAAGACCCCTTCGGTCTGCCTCGGATAGATGAGGTTGTAGACTCCACTGTCGGCTATGAACTGCTCTCCTTCCTCGACTGTTACTCTGGCTATCACCAGATCTCCCTCAAGGAAGAAGAATAGATCAAGACCTTGTTCATCATGTCCTTCGGTGTGTAGTGCTACACCACCATGTCCTTCGAACTCAAGAACACCAGGGTGACCTACCAAAGGGACATCCAGATGTGCCTCAATCAATAGATCAGCCACAACGTCGAAGCTTATATCAATGATGTGGTCGTCAAGTCCAAGACCGCCGACAATCTCATCACCGACCTCGAATAAATGTTCACCAACCTAAAAAGGTACCGATGGATGATGAACCCTTCAAACTGCATCTTTGGAGTTCCATCCGGTATACTCCTAGGCTACATCGTTAGTGCACGTGGCATCAAACCCAACCCCGACAAGGTCTCTGCCATCACCAACACGAAAACAGCCTACATGCGTCAAGGATATATAGAAGCTTATAGGCTGCTTGGCTGCTTTAAGCCGCTTCATATCCCGCCTCGATGAAAAGGGACTACCGTTCTTCAAACTCGTCAAGGCCTCCGAGCACTTTTCCTGGTCAGAGGAGGTAGACACAGCTTTCGAGCAGCTCAAGTTGTTCCAAACAAAGCCTCCGATCATGATGGCACCACGGCTAGATGAAACTCTCCTGATCTACATCGTCGCCACTTCTCGTGTTGTTAGCACAGCTATCATTGTCGAATGCGAGGAGGCTGGGCATGCCTATAAGGTGCAACGTCCGGTATACTTCATCAGCATGGTCCTTAATGAGCCCAAGACTCAGTATCCTCAGGTCCAAAAGCTGCTATACGTAATTTTGATTACGTCACGCAAGCTCCGCCACTACTTCGAGTATTACAAGATCGCCGTGGTCACCGAGTTCCCTCTAGGGACATTCTCCGCAACAAGGAGGCCAATGGCCGCATCATCAAGTGGGCTATCGAGCTCAGCACTTGCTCCATCAAATTCAGAAGCAGGCCTACCATCAAGTCTCAGGTGCTTGCTGATTTCGTCGCTGAGTGGACCACGATTCAAGAGCCCATCGCCGCTACTTGCCCGAGCACTGGGTGATGTACTTCGACGGCGCTCTCAACATCAATGGTGCTGGTGCGGGCATTCTATTCATCATGCCGACCAAGGATAAGCTTCGATATGTTCTCTAAATATATTTTCCGGCCTCCAACAATGCCTTCGAATATGAGGCATGTCTCCACGGACTCCGTATAGCCACTGAGCATGGCGTTAAACGCCTCATGGTATATGGGGACTTCGTGCTAGTCATCAACTAGCTCAACAAAGACTGGTCCTGCTCTAGTGAAAAGATGGTTACATATTGCACCGAAATCAGGAAGCTTGAAGGGAAATTCTACGGTATCGAGTACCACCACTTGGTACAAGATCAAAATCAGCTCGCTGACCACCTATCCAAGTTAGGCTCCTCTCATGCTGCAATCCCGCCAAGGGTCTTTGTTCAAGATCTTTTGGTGCCATCCATTAAGGAAGAGAAGGAAGTTCAAGAAGTTCCCCCTGCCGAGCAGCTGGTACTTACTGTACCTTCACTGACCGCCGATTGGAGGGAACAGTTCATCAAGTACCTCACCAGCGCTGAAGTACCCGCTGACAAGACTGAAGCCAAACACCTAATTTATCGAAGCAAGCATTACGTGCTAGTGGATGCAACTTGATGAATAAAAGTGCCAAGGAAGGGATACTGCAGAAATGCATCACCCAAGAAGAGGGAGTGAAGCTACTTCTCGAAATTCACTCTAGTTCCTGCGACAACCATGCGGCCTCGAGAAACCTGGTCAGCAAAGATTTCCAAGCTAGTTTTTACTAGCCCATGGCCATCTCCGATGCAGAAGACCTCATCCGACATTGTGAAGGATGCCAATTTTTCGCCAAGCAAATACACGTGTCAGCACAAGAACTGCAGACCATCCCAGCTTCCTAGCCTTTTGCATGCTGGGGACTGGATATGATTGGGTCTTTCAAGCCAGCGCCAGGTGGTTTCTGGTACGTATACATCACAATCAACAAGTTCTCTAAGTGGATCGAGTATAAACCGCTTGTCTCGGCTACTACAAACAAAGCAGTCGAGCTGTTCGAAGATATCATCCGCAGATTCGGTCTCCCGAACTGCATTATCATCGACCTCAGAACTACATTTACTGGCCATCATTTTTGGGACTTCTGCGAAGACCGATGCATCTCCGTCAAATACGTTTCTGTTACCCATCCTAGAGCCAACGACCAGGTCGAACGGACGAATGGCATGATCCTTGATGCCCTCAAAAAGAGGCTATATCAAAAAGAAGAAAAGCATCTGAGCACATGGCTCAAAGAGTTACCAGCTGTGGTCTGGGGACTATGCACTCAAGCTAGTCGTAGCACCGGTGTGTCTCCATATTTCTTGGTCTACGACTCAGAAGTCGTACTCCCAGCGGACGTTGGCTTTCAAGAACCTAGGGTGGAAAATTATGATGAAGAGCAAGCCGTACCTGTTCGAACAGAGGACATCGATAGGGCCGAGGAGGAATGCCTAATCACCTGTGTCCGCACAGCCAAATATCTAGAAGGCTTGCGAAGATACTACAACCGCAACATCAAAGGTCGTTCTTTTGCTGTCGACGACCTCGTTCTCCGTAGAAAACAAAAAAATGAAGGGATGCACAAGCTCTCCTCCCCCTGGGAAGGGCCTTATGTCGTTAAAGAAGTTACCCGACCAGGGTCTTATCTCCTACGTGACTTGGACAGAATTGATATCCCCAATTCATGGCACATCGAGCTCCTTATACGTTTCTATCCTTAAAATGCTCCAGATATGTATTCTCCACTCCATGATGAATAAAGTTTTGGTTGCCATAATTTATCTCCATTATTTCTCCATTAAGATTTAATCTCCACTTATGGTCGCTGAGCTCTAAGCCACTCCTTAACAAACTCCGATACGAGATCGCCAAAACTGCTCCACCACAATTCTCCATATCTCCAACAAGTGATCACCATAAACACTCCGCCATGATTATCCATATCTCCAACATGTTATCACCGTAAACACTCCACCACGATTCTCCATATCTCCAACATGTGCTCGCCGTAAACACTCCGCCACGTTTCTTCATATCTCCAAAATGTTTCGCCGACCACCGAGCAACATACGTTTTGTTCTATCCTCTATGGAGAAGACCCAGTCTCCGATCTCTCCCTACACGTGCTACAGGCTCCGCGCTCTGTGTTATGGGTGGTTGGTTGTGGTTGCTTGGTCACGCCTATTCCTCCTACACGTGCACGGGCTCCACGTTGGACATTATGGACTATGGGCTAGCCAAGGCTAAGAGCTCAGTGAAGAACCAACTGCTCGAACGCCACTTATACTACGTTTATCTCCAAGTTATTTTGCCAATCGCTGAGAAGCACACGTTCCGCTCTGTTCTCTATGGAGAAGGCCTAGTCGCCGATCTCTCCCTACACATGCCATGGGCTCCACGCTCTACGTTATGGGTGGTCAGCTACGGTTCCTTGGTCACGCCTGTTTCTCCTACACATGCACAGGCTCCATGCTCAACGTGATGGACTATGGGCTAGTTAAGGCCAAAGATTTTAGTAACGAACTAACTGCTCGGACGCTACTTATACTACGTATAATTGCGTTAGGGTTAATACTACAATGATTTTTTCACCACACTACCAGCAAACTGCATAAACATGGACATATCAACATTTATACATATACATAAATGCCTATTTGCGCCCTTGCACATTCTAACTACTCTCTCTAGTCAATACAACATAATTCACTGAGCAGATCACTGAGCTTCACCATCGCCGTCCGTCTCGCCGAATAGGTCGATGTCACCGGCTAGCTTCTTCGCCGCGTCCTCTAGCTACTGGTGCTCTGCCTCGCCCATTCCTTCAGTGAATTCGGCCCCTATCACCTGAAGGTCAATGGCTGGGTAGTGGGACCGGACCACCGCAAGGGCGTGAGTAACGGTGGTAACAATGGCATCGCAGTTGAAGCTCTTGAAGTTCTCCCACGCCACATTGCACCTCTCGATGATAGTGTCTGAACGTGGCGTCCTACCATCGGGCTGAGGAGCTGCCTCTAGGTCGACGCAATCGAGCACCGGTTTGACTCCGGCGACTACGACGTTGAACTTGTCCCTTTGAGTCCTAGCCTCCTGCACCAGCACATCAAACTGTGCCTTGACACTCTGACAGTAGTCTGCAAGTGTTACAAGGTTCCATCAAGCAAGGAAACTACTTCAATAGTAACTCCGACTAGGAAGTACTCACCTTTTAGCTCTTCGGCCAGTTTGTCTGCTCGCCCTGACTCCTTTGTTTTCTCCTCTTGAAGTTGCTTGATGGTTTGGTGCAGCTGGCTAAGCTCCGCATCTTGCTCTACAAGCACAATAGTCATTAGCAAAAATATGGCTATTCAATAATGCAAAGCACATTCGCCGATATGCCATAGCTGCTTTCTGCTCGAATACGTTCCTGAGCTGCTCGGACTTCATCTCTAGTTGCTCAGAAGCACTCAACAACTGCTCAGAGACAGTGGCCAGCTTCTTAGACTTGCCATGCAACTGCTCAGACATGGTCGCCAGCTTCTTGGATAGGATACCCTTCTGGTACTCTAGGTCCTACGTGTTGGACTCAGCAAGGTCTCGCTCGCACTGGGCCCTCTGGATGTTCTTCTCCATAAGTTTCATCACCTCTTTGAGTTTTTCATTCTGCTCGGCGTGGGGCTCCACCCTCTTTATCAGCTGGCGCCGCTGCTCGATGGTCCAAGTTATCCCCTGCAAAAATGCCAAGATTATGACGAAGAACAATCTCCAACGTTAAAGATGAACATTACAGATGCAATACTAACCTTGATCTGCTTCATCACTCTGGCAAGGGTGGACTCTAGTCTCCTTAGCTCCCTAGTGGTGTCCTCCTCCTCAACAACCACCACCTCATCACCGCATCTGTGGAGGATTCGGACAGCTTGGGGTTGAGATTCCTCACGTTCAATCTCTTCCACCTAGTCCTCCTCCGTCATGGCTGGAGACACCACCGGGGGGCTCCGTAGCCAGATAGTGGGTCCAACCACACCCTACGATGCCTCGGGGGGGCGCTATTTGCTCCTCGGTCACCACCGGCTTCGCTGCCCTAGACTCTGGTGCGGCTCTGGCATCTCATGCATTCGCCGCAGAAGACCCAACGGTTTCCACCGTTGCCTTGGGCATCGTCGCTGACTCATCCGCCGTCGGTGCCCATAGTTCACCACCACCAAGTCCACTAGGAGCAGAGGTTGACTCCTCCATAGGCCGCTGAGCATCCAGAAATTCTAGGATGGGGTCCATTGTCATCTCCTCTGCCCCGGGACTAGCCTTCGATTGCTCATCAGTCTGGACGGGCAGGGTCAGATCCTCCATACGCCTAGCTCTGCATCAGATCTGCTCATCAATCGCCAAAAAAAGGATAAGGATATGACAACCAAATAACTCTAAGACAAGGGTACTTACGTAGCGGCTTTCCGGTAGATTTTTCTAAATCGGCGCTGCCTACCCGAGCCCCAGCAATGGCCTTGGGGTCAATGCCTACGTCTTGGGGTGGAGGTCCCATGGTCTCCGCCATTGGCCTCTCCTCCACCCACCGCTCCAGGACTCCCCTTGCTTGCTACTCATGGATTCCCTCCGCCTGCCACTCTAGAACTCCCCTTGCTAGCTGCTCGAGGACTCCCTTCACCTGCTGCTCGAGAACTCCCGTCGACTGCTGCTCGGGAACTCCCATCGCCTGTTGTTAGGGGACTTCCTCCCTTCCCTTCGATTGCTCCTCCCCGTGCATGCTATGCGAAGGTGCCTTCATGCTCGGTGGAGGAGCCACTGAAACTTCATCATCATCTGACCACTCGGACATCATGGTACTCCATGTCTAAGTGGTTTGGTCACCGCCGAGCGAGATACTACTCAGCTTGAGGGGAGTGGCACCCGTCGTCTTTCTCTTCTTCTAGGTCAGCTCGTCTGCCACTGCCCTCTTCCCTAGGACTTTCTCTGACACCAGGGATGGACTCTTCGATGGGATGCTGACGGCTCCCTCCTTAGGCTACGTCGGTGGTTAGGCATCTACTACCTGTGGCCAATCGCCCCACGGCACGCCCGAGAAGTACATCGCTCTTTCCTACAAATGGATCTTCGCATAAGTGAATCAGTCCACTGCTCGGCAATGACAAAAGATAAAAAGCATCAGGAACACACAACTAAGATATTTACCTGTGGAGGTAGAATCTAGCAGTGAAAGGGTCTCATCTACCCTGGCAAGTTGAATGAGGCAAGTGGAGCAAATAACTCTGTGGCCTACTCCTGCACAACGTCCCTCGACAGCATCTTTGTCCTCTCCCGAGTACTGTTAGTATCCCCCTTGAAATCAAAGGTTGCGTGAGCCCTCTCCTTGCAGGGCTGGACACGACGCACTATAAAGCTCGCCGCCACCAATCCACTGTTGGTCCTCACGCCCTTTATTAAGCCAAGGAGCTCCCTCACTTACTCAATATCAGCGCTACTTGGCATCTCTGACCAGTTCTTCTGGCTCTCCGGGATGTGGTCGGCGTCGTAGCAGACGATAGGGTGGCTCTACTTCATGTTGAACTACCTAGCATTCCACCCCTTCAGTGACGTGTTCAATGGCATAGTATGGTACTCACCAGCCATTCCATTGCGCAGCTGAAGATACACTCCACCGACCACCTTGGAACCTTCGCCACCTTTCTTCTTTAGCTAGAACAGGTGATGGAAGAGGTTGAAATGGGGAAGGATTCCAAGATACGCCTCACAGAAATGGATGAAGATAGATATGCGCAATATGGTGTTTGGGTGGAGGTTGCACAGACTGACTCTCTAGAACTCCAACAAATCCCTCAAGAATGGGTGAATAGGAAAACCTAATCCACGCCAAAAGTAGTCCTCAAATACCACAGCTTTGTTGGTATGAGGCATGGGGA
The DNA here is from genome assembly GCF_019320115.1 of Miscanthus floridulus. Classification (NCBI taxonomy): domain Eukaryota; kingdom Viridiplantae; phylum Streptophyta; class Magnoliopsida; order Poales; family Poaceae; genus Miscanthus; species Miscanthus floridulus. The sequence continues at coordinate 34,521,031 of NC_089596.1, forward strand.
TGGACTCACCGAGGGCCGGCTGCCATCCGACGGTGACGCGGTCAGGAAGAACACCCGCCTCCACCAATCTGTTGAGCTCTGCCTCCCCCATGCGCGATGGCACCCACTATTCGTCATGATTGGCTCCGACGCTTGCCTTCTTTGGGTTCATAGCTCCCCTCTTCGGTGCCATCTCTCAAATCCAGATGGGGAATGGGGGCGAAATCACGTGTGGATGTGAATCTAGAAATGCGAGGGCTAAGGAAGAAGATGAAATAGCAAAGTGGCAAAGGTAGGAGCGTGGGGTGCGGTGGCACTATTATAAAGCACTCCCCCCACCTTTTTGCATTCAAGGGTTTTTGGGAAACCGCCCCCACGATTGGCGCCTCTCTGAATTCTCTACAACAACAAGGTGGGCCGTTACCTGGGCTTTCACACAACCACGGCTCGTATCGCCCATTTATCTCCGCAATTTGTTATAGCTTGCCGAATATTCGCTGACTTCTCCGCCAACCATTACGGCTCAGTAATTACTACTTTATAGCCATTACTCTGGTATTTTCTCTATGATTTAATTGCTCCAAGATTTCCTCTTGTGGCTCGGGGACTGTGTCTGCACTACGTCTCAGTTCCTCACCACACGAGGGACTTTCTCCTGTTGATCACTGTTTCTGACCCTGACACCATGTAACCACGTCACCTACTGTCAGGCTTGGGTACTAAGTGGGAACACTTCACCTTGTGATGAATGTGCTTTTTCTCATTTCGAGGCTATGCTTGGGGACTGGCTGCCTACTCAGGTGGTCTTCTACTATTTTTCAACTTTGGACCCTGGCACCACATGACTACGTCATCTACTGTCAGGCTTGAGGACTAAGTGGGCACACTTCACCTTACGGTGAATGTGTTTGCTTTATTCTGGAAGACTCTGCACCTCTTGAAGCTGAAGAAGACTATCTCCCTTTCTCGTGGTCAGACTCTAAGTGGGCACACTTGGTCCACCATGAGGAAATTTTCGATTCTGCACTTGAGCACCTTACACCCTTATGGCAAGCTGTATTTGGGTTACACTACTCGGTGATGGGGCACGCTGCTCGGCGACGGTTCACGCTGCTCGGTGATGGTTTGCGCTACTCGGCAATGGTTCACGCTACTCGGCAACTGCTCAGAACTCATCATGACGGTCGAACCATGAGTTTGACTGCTTGGCTTTATTCGCACCTGCTTGGACACGCTCAAGATAGCATTGCACAATGGGTATAAGGTGCTCGGGGACTAGCTGTGGGGGGTACGACACTGGATACCCACGACAGACCACATGGGCTACGCCCTCAGGGGTGGCCCAGCCCATAAGATGAAGCCTTGCGGGGCACGACTCTGCTCGGCTCCTTTCGCAAGACACCGGAAAGATATCCTAAAGATACTATGAGATCTATTAGGATACATATGATCCCATGATTCCTGTAATATGTTATTACTTTCTGGTTATCTCTCAGATCTAACCGACTTGTAACCCTACCCCCTGGACTATATAAGGCAGGCAGGGACCCCCTTCAAACTCACGTAATATCATACGATAGCCAATACAAACCAACAGACCACAGGAGTAGGGTATTACGTTATACTGATGGCCTAAACCTATCTAACTCGTGTATCTCTGTTGCCTTCTTGTTCTTGATTACACGTCTCTCTGTCAATCAATCTACCTTCGTGGGATACCCCTCGAAGAACTGCCAACGATATTCTGTTGACACATATATATAAAGATTATTATCTCTGTGCATATGTAGTCTGCATAAACGGGCCTCGTACTCTAAAAGCGTTCTCCCTCCAACATTGAATGTGCCTTATCCTAATTTTGGCAAGATTATTATTCTCCACAATATGCAACCATATTTTCATATATTGATTGGGGTTTTTATTTCTACTATTTATTACTTAATTTAATGAGCTTTAGGGCCTGTTTGGATCTTTTTCTCTAAACTTAAGAGCTCTAAAAACTTTCGAGCACTTTAGCTCACTTTTGTGGTCTAAAGCTCTAATGTGAGGTAGGCTAAAGTTTAGAGCTAACTTGAGACCATCTGTTTGGAGACTTTAGTTCTAAAGTTTATAGTTTTAAAGTTTAGAGTAGGAGATCCAACAGGCCCTTAATCTACTAATACCATGGTGGTATATATGTAAACCATCCTGTCCTTTGCGTACGTTCTGGTTCAAACTCTACATATATTGCTAGTGTTTTCCTCTTTTTTCCCATGATGCGATGGTCACCGGGGTAGAAAATTTTTCTCCGGTGCGAAGTGAAACTACGGGGACTACTGAATGGGACTTTCTCTGTACGGAAAAGTAGGTTATGAGCCGTATCTAGTTAATTGATGGACTCTCTTTTAAATCCAACATGGACATGGAAACATAATAGTTAGATAGAAAGAAAACACGAGAAAGAGAGATAGAAAAAAGTATGGTAGAAATTTTGCCTTTTTATTATTAGGTATAGATATAAATTAGTATTATTAGGTATAGATTAACTCACATTTGACGTCTAGAGCTCTAATGTGTGATGAGCTAAAGTTTAGAGCTAACTTTAGACCATCTATTTGAAGACCTAAGCTCTAAAACTTAGAGCAGGGTTTCAAACATGCCCTTACACTATGTAAAAATGATTTTTAGCAATAGTTCGAATTTTTTGTAGGGGTGGTTGGTGATGGAGCCGCCCCTACAGTGGCGTGCTCGGGTGCCCAAACACTAGCCGCCCCTACAAATGGAACAACAGGGGCGGCTGATGATACGAGCCGCCCCTACAAATGGGGTCTGATTTGTAGGGGCGGCTCAATCACCAGCCGCCCTTGGAGTTGCTATTTGTAGGGGCGGCTGGTGATTGAGCCGCCCCAACAAATGCCCCCGTATATATAGCTCTGATTTGTAGGGGCGGCTCAATCACCAGCCGCCCCTATAAATGACCCACATATAAAACAGCTGCAGCACCTTCTTCCTCCTCGGGTCACTCACTCCAACCCGTGAAAGAAAGGTGGGGAGGCCTTGGGCACCTCTCAAAAATTGCTCTACTAAGGGGGAAGGTTTTGGTCTCAAATCCTTTGGTGGAGAGGTTGTAGAAGGTAAGAAAATGCTATTCCACACTTTTTTTGAAGTTTTAATGGTTGATTAGTGAGTAATTAAAGTTTTGTTTTTCTCTCTCTTCTATGGTGCTTGAGCTACTTATGAAGCAAATTAGACCCAAGTTTTAAATGTACTAGGGTAAATTAGGGCGGGGAACAAGATCATACCCTTATTTGGTCCATGTTTCTTAATTTTAGTGAACAATTAGTTAGTTTTATGCATGTTTCATGTGCATGTAGATCTAGATCTAGGGTTTGGTTTTTTTTTAATTTTGTTTTTGTAAATTTATGTTTGATAAAATTGGACTAGGGTTTGTATGAAAGATATTAGGTAAAGTATAATTGTTGGTAATTGTTGTCTTTGAAATTGTTTATTGTAATCAATAAATATGTATTTTAATTATTTATGGATAAATGGGCCATCAATTAATTTTCCTCTACCATGGTGTGTTTGTATGCTTCATGTAATTATATTAGATTTATATTCATATATATCTGAAGTATATTCAATTATTCTCAAGTAATTATTAATCTGATTCATTTTTATATATCTGAATAAGTAGTCCTTTAATGTTTGTTTTGTTGTTGTAAAAGATGGAGTACAAGAACTCTTGGATGTATGGTTGGTTAAGGTTCAAGGCAGGTTTCCGTGAAGAGGTGGATAAATTTATTTAAGCCACAAAGAAGCATGCAACGACATTGAAAGAGAATAAGGATACAATTATTTGCCCCTGTAAAGATTGCAAGAACCGTATGGCATGGATAGATGTGACTATTATCATATCACATTTGATTATGTGAGGATTTGTTGAGGACTACACAGTGTGGATTCATCATGGTGAAACGGTTATTGTTAACAACGAGGATGATGAGGAATACGATGACGAAACCATAGAATCCATGTCCCAATATTCAGCAGAGCTTGATGCACGAATGGATTTCGAGTTTGGCAATGAACAAGGTGGTGATGGTGGTGGTTGGGATGGTAATGACGAATGTGGTGCCAATAATGATGGTGGAGCACGTGTCGGGGATAAAGATGATTTGGAGGACATGATTCGAGCCCTTGGACCAGAGATTTTACTAAATAGCCCGAAAGGTCTAGAAAATTTGGAAAGGGTGACAAAAGCATCAAAGGAGACTGTGTATGGTGTTGAAAAGGGTTGTCCGACACATTGGACATTGCTACATTTTGTGCTTGAGTTGCTCATCCTGAAGGCTAAGTACGGCTGGTCAGACTGTAGTTTCAATGATCTATTACATCTCCTGTCATGGGTGCTGCCACAACCAAACTCAATTCCCGCCAACACATACCAAGCGAAGAAGGTCGTAAGTCCATTGACAATGGGGGTTGAAAAAATCCATGCATGACCCAACCACTATATACTTTTTCATGGCAAAACGTTCAAGTCACTAGATAAATGTCCCCGGTGTGGGGCCAGCCGGTACAAGAACAATGACCTTTATGGTGGGGACAAAGCCTGTGCAGGGAAAAAGAGGAATAAGAAGGGTACAAAAAGGGTGGTACAAGAATCTCAGCCCCTAGAGGACACTCCATTAGGCAATGATGCAAAGCAGAGATGAATTCCTGCCTTGGTAATGTGGTACCTACTAGTGACCGATCGTTTGAAACGTATCTTCCTAAACCCTAAAGAAGCCGCACTCATGACATGGTGGGATGATGAGCGCAAGGTGGATGATGATAAGATTGCACACCCGGCTGATTGTAGTTAGTGGCAAAGGTTTGATGAGAAGTACAAAGAATTTAGCGATGACCCAAGGAATGTACGGTTTGGCTTGAGCACCGATGGAATGAATCCCTTCAATGAGAGGATGAGCGACCATAGCATATGGCCAGTGATCTTGACCATGTACAACATCCCAACATGGTTATCTTAGAAGAGAAAGTACCTTCTCACTATTCTTATTTCTGGCCCTAAACAACTAGGCATTGATATAGACGTGTTCCTCGAGCCTTTGATGTAAGAAATGGAGAGGCTATGGAGGCATGGGGAGCAGATGTATGATGCATTCCGAAAGGAGGACTTCGTATGTAGAGCAATAATATTTGTTACTACCAATTATTACCCCAAGTTGTTTACTTTGTCTGGACAGATCAAAGGGAAGATGGGATGCTTGGTTTCCTTGGATGGTACTACATGGGTGTACCTGGATGCATCCAAGAAGATAGTTTACCTAAGGAGCCGACACTTCTTAAAGACAAGTCACAAGTACTGCAGCAAATTGTTCTTTAGATTTTATGACAACGCCCCAAAGATTGAACCCCCTCCGGAGAGACGTCATAACAGAGAACACGTGTATAGAATGGTGAAAAACATACGCGTCGTCTATGGAAAGAAGAATCCAGATTGGATGAACAGAGATAGAAGCACACCTCCTGTCGAAGGCGTACCTTTCAAGAAATAATCGATCTTCTTTTAGTATCTGCCTTATTGGCTAGACTTGGAGGTCCCCCATGACATTGATGCTATGCACATGCAAAAGAATGTCTTTGAGAGTCTCATTGCTACCTTGATGGACACAGGTAAGTCAAAGGATGGTCTGAAAGCATAGAAAGACATGGTGCAGCTAAACGTGATGCCACAGCTTCACTCCGTACCTGAGGCTAATGGAAAATACACTCTGCCTGTGGCATGCTTCAACCTAACACCAGACGAGAAGAGAGCTATATGCACTTTCCTGAGGGGGTCAAAGTCCCGACTGGGTTGTCAGCAAATGTGAAGAAGCTAGTGTCGATGAAGGACTTGTCAATAACACACTACAAGGCTCATGATTGCCATGTGATGCTGATAGTGTTTCTACCTATTGCAATCAGGGCTATAAAGCCAGAGTTCTTGAAAATGGCCATCACCCGCATGTGCTACTTCTTTTCGAAGATCTCACAGAAGATGATTGGCAAGCAAAAGCTGAGTGACCTACATGAATTTGTGGTGGAGCACAAAACCAACTAGAAATGTGTTTACCTCTTGCTTTTTTTGATATAATGCCACATCTCATGATTCACATGGTTCATCAGATATAGGCGTTGGGCCCTTGCTACTTGCATGAAATGTGGTCCTACGAGCGGTTCATGTCAGTTCTAAGTCGATACATGCATAATCGAGCATACCCAGAGGGCTCCATGATAGAGGGTTACAGTACTGAAGAAGTCATCGAGTGCTATCAAGAGTACCTAAAAGTACAGAAAGGGATTGGTAAACCTGATTCTCGTCACAAGGGTAGGCTGACTAGGAAGGGCACTAGTGGTAGAAAAGTGTTCATCGACCTTGATTACAAAGAGGTGAGTCGGGCACATTACAGTGTCTTACAGAGTACACAACTAATGCAACCATACATTGATGAACACTTGGCTATCATTATGGCAAAGAGAAATGGTCGTTCGGATGATTGGGTCATGAAACAACACAAGCAATGACTAACTACATGGTTGAAGGACCAAAATATACTACCTAGAGAAACCATTGACTCTATTACCATCAGTAGGTTGGCGGAGGGGCCATCGAGACAAGTGACATCTTGGAATGCTTATGACATCAATGGGTATACATACTATACCCACGCAAAGGATAGTAAATATGTGAACCAAAACAGCGGCATTCGAATAGAGGCTCTCAATGGATTGGGGCAAAATTTCCAATACTTTGGCATCATTGAAGAGATATGCAAACTTGACTATGGAAGGGATATAACGGTGGCCTTGTTTCGATGCCGCTGGATCAAACAACACCAACTGAATGAGATCGGATTGAGAGTCCTAGACCTCAAGAATCTAGGCTACCAAGATGACCCTTGGGTGCTCATTTCACGTGTCACACAGGTTTTCTATATGTCTGACCCACAAAGTAACCTCACCCCAAAGAAGAAGACAAAGCACGTGGTTGCCTCCGGGAAACAGCACATTATTAGAGTTGATGGCGTGGACGATGTTGAAGCTTACAATAACTACGATGAGATGCTGCTATTCACATACTTTCCTAAGAAGATTAGTGTTGTGGAAAAGAATTGCCATGGAAATGAAAAGGTGTCAAGGGGAAAGTCGTTATAGCGGGCTAGCTAGTTGTTGAACGTGGAGTGTTTGTGTAAGTGTGTGTTTATAAGACTTCATTTATGCATGCGTGTAAGACTATATATTTATGTATGTGTGTAAGACTACATATTTTTGTATGTGTGTGAGACTATATTTATGTATGTGTGTAAGACTACCCTTTGCAACATCCAGATGAATCTATTTGAATATCCACTTTATTACTACTACAACTTTTATATTCATCACCTTTACAGCTGAAATCATTTAGTGTTTGAAAATCAGGTTTGAAGTTATCATTTTTTGAAATTTAAAATTTGAATTGTTCAAAATTAGTGACAAAGATAGATGACTAGACTAAAATGATAGAGCATGATTTTAGAAAATTTTAGGAAAAAACCATCACATTTGGAGTTAGTATGAGGGAGAAAAACTAGTTACAAGTTTCAGCCACAGATTAAAATGAGAAATCACACTTGTTCATCATTGATCATCATGAACAGTTGTGATTTTTCTTTTTAATCTCTAGGTAAAATTTGTAACTAGTCTTTCTCCCTCATACTAACTCCAAATGTGATGATTTTTTTCCTAAAATTTTCTAAAATCATGCCCTATCGAGTTAGTGTGTTGGTTTGGTCATCCTTTTCATTTGACAAAGTTTGAGCACTTCAAATTTTTAAATTTAAAAAAAATGACAAGTTCGAATCAGATTTTAAACCATTAAATGATTTCAGCTAAAAAAGTGATGAATACCAAAGTTGTATAACTCATCAAGATCTATAACTTTTATTTTGATCATTTCTTCATCTGACAAAGTGATAGTAAACATTATTCACAAATCAACATGTTTCTCGTATAGTTCATGAAACTATGAGTCATATGTGAATTTTATGAACAATGTTTACTAATACTTTGTCATATGAAGAAGTGACCAAAATAAAAGTTGTAGATAATGATGAGTTCAACAACTTTTATGTTCATGACTTTTATTGTTGAAATCATTTAAGGTTTGAAAATCTTATTTGAAGTTGCCATTTATTGAAATTCAAAATTTCAACTGTTCAAATTTGGTCAAATGAAAATATGATCAACATAAAAGTTGTACATATTGATGAGTTCCACAACTTTGGTATTCATGAGTTTTTCATCTAAAATCATTACTCTTTCAAAATATTATTTCAAGTTGAAATTGTTTGAATTTTAAATTTTGAATCGTTCAAACAAAGTCACATGACAAGATGACCAAAATAAAAGTTATACTTGTTGATGAGTTATACAACTTTTATGTTTACAATATTTTCATTTTATTTCATTTAATTTCATAAAATTATAGTCGAAGTTTTAAAATTCAAAATTTTAAAATTCAAATTATAGTCACATGATAAGATTGAGTTATGTTTACAACTTTTATGACTACAATTGTTTTTATATATATTTGTGCATATATAGAATAATACAAAATATTATACACATTTACTTTGTGTTTTTGTGATTTAAAAAATACATAATTAACAATTTTAAAAATTAGAAATGCATTTATAAGGGTGGCTAGATCAGGAACCGCCCCTACAAATGCATTTGTAGGGGCGGCTAGATCAGGAACCGCCCCTAGAAATGCATTTGTAGGGGCGGCTGGATCAGGAACCGCCCCTAGAAATGCATTTGTAGGGGCAGCTGGTTTAGGAACCGCCCCTATAAATCGTCCTGAGTATAAAATCAGGGGGCGCTCGGGTGAAAATTAGTTTGGCGCTCTCTTCTTCCTCACGACGCCGTCAGGCTACCCAAGTGCAGGGCGATGACCTCGGCGGTGGCTGGCCCATCGCGCAGCGGCAACCACCCTTGTCCTCCTCCTCTTCCTTCTCCTCCTCCTCCTCCTGGTCCTCCACCACTCCCCTTCCTCCTCGCGACGCAAGGCAGCGTGTCGCGGCGGCGCGAACGGCAGCCTAGGGTTTGGCGCGCGATGTCCTCCTCACCTCCTTGCCGGTCGCCGCCCTCCACCTCGGCCTGGCACGCCGTACACCTCCTCGTTGGCAGCCTAGGGTTTAGGCACGGGCATGGGTGCGGGCCTGACCAGGTGGCAGGCGGCGGCGGTGGCCAGGTGGGTGTGGGCGGCCTCCTTCTATGACCTCACGCGCCGGACGCTAGCGGCCAGAGGGGAACAAACAGGTAGAGTGCGTGTTCTCGCTTTTTCGTCTAGCTTATCTCTACATACTAAATTTCTGCCATATAACGTTTCTTTTTGCATTAGTGTTTTGATCCGGATCTAAGAAACTAGCACAAGCAGAGGGCCAGGAACAAGGTAATAAACCATAGTCTCGCTTTTCCATCTAGGTTATCTCTTTTTACATGCTATATAAATTTCAGTTGTATTTCTTTCTGCATCAGTTCTATGATACATCTTGTGATCCGGTATGTAGTTTCAGCTAGTTGATCAAGATCGATCAATCTCGTTTGAGGAAAGAACTCCCCTTTTCTGTGCCTCGACTTCTTGAGGTAATAAACTATGCTGGCTTCTGCTGGCTACTTGGATGATGCTTCTTTGTTTACACTTGATTTCTGTTTTCCTGCTTTCTATATGTATGTATAGAATCTAGGCTGACTCATGCATGAATAGAGAGAGGCCTAATGCGAGCAAGAATGCACATGTCATCTAACTTTTCCACGCCATCTAACAGAAAAATATTAGATCCTATTATATGCAAAAACTAGAGTACTAGACCACTAGCCTATTAAAATTATAATAAAATGGTGCAAAAACTATGGGCCCTACCCTGGAGCAAAGTATTTTACAGTAATGATTATGTTAGAATCCATTTTGTGTAGAATAAGACTGTCTAGTAATAAAAATTACAGCAACATAAAAAATAGTAAAAGTACAAAGACATGCACAGATCAATTTGCTTGCAACAATAAATAACAACAAAATAAATGCATAAATCAAATATAGTGCTAGAAATAATAACAGTAGCAATAACTTCATAAAGAAGAACCAACCTCGATGTCTAGTAGCAAATTCTCAGGCTTGATGTCCCTATGGATGACTTACTTCTTGTGACAATATGCCAATGCACCAGCAAGGCTCACGACATACTAAAGCACATAAGAATCATTGGTGTCACAATCTAACAATAGAATGCCAAATTGAAGGAAACATGCATCTGTATATCATGCTCTATGGTGTGGTGTGGCAATGCCAGCACAAGCTTTGCCATTAATGTCATCATCACAAGTTGAGAATAAGATAGTGTCACGCTAAAAGAGATTCACGACTTCAGGGGAATAAAGTCATAAACTGCAGAGTGCACTACATGTGCGACACATCGGTAGCAGTTCATATAAACATTTGGTTTAGCTTAACTTGTAAAATGGGATTGATCCTTTGCCTTGCATTCCTAGGAAATGCATTGGAGTTTCTAAAGAATACTTAATACGGCAATCAGATAAGGCGAAGATCCATAAAATCCAAATATCATTTTGAAATATTATTAAACGGCACTAAAATTTCCAAATATCAAATTATTTTTAATGTCAACTGCCTTTTAATAATCTATAACTTTAACTTGTAACCATTGCACACAATGTACCAGCAATCAATGACTCATTCTGTCATACATGATATTGATTCCAGTAAAATCAAGTTAGGCCATTACTCAAAACTTTCTTGCTACCATTCATGACTTGAGTAGAAGTACATACAATTGCCAACCAAAGACCTACTCGGCTCATGGTCTAGCTACCTAGTTCTCTGGAACTTTGTTTGTACAGGTGCCTTTTAATAAACTATGTCGGCTTCTGCTGACTACTTGGATGATGCTTCTTTGTTTACACTTGATTTCTGTTTTCCTGCTTTCTATATGTATGTATAGAATCTGGGTTGTCTTTCCCAGCTGTGCAAAGTTTCAACTTTTTGCTTATGAGATGAGATTTCTCCTCCTGCAACTGTAAGTAGCAGGCAGCTGCTCGATGACTAGATATTTGATCTTTTATACATGGGGGAGGGAAAGAAATAAATGGCAAGGCACTTATAATTTAGCTTCATGATAATTCAGCTTAGAATTGTCTAATAAAGTTTGCTTGCTAGATTTATTTGATTTTGTTGATTTCTTGCTGCATATGATTCTTTATCTGCTTCTTCTGATCGATCCACACAAGTTCTTCAAGCTAGCTGAAGGAGCTATAGAACGAAGAATCTGAAATGAATAATGCATTGCATTTCTATCACGGCTATATAATCACCATTTTTTATATGAGTTGATCAACCATGCTAGATGGCCTCCACTTCTCTACTGTCCACCATCCCTAACACTGCATCTTTCAAACCACCATATATAAAGGAGTGTAATCACCCGGCTTTGTATATCCGGTTTCAATCTCAGGTTTGCTTCTAGCACCTCCCACGCTGATAGCAGTTCAGCCAATTCCTGTCTCACTCCTTCAAGCCGCAGCTCTGCCCATATGTGTCGCACACACTTGCACTTGAAAAATAGGTGTGCTCCATCTTCATCATATCGTCCACATGTGACACAGCTCGTGACAATTCTCACCCCACGCCTCCGTAGATTGACTCGGAGTGCTAGGCTGTCATGCCCCATCCGCCACAACTGGTGAATCATCTTCTTTTGACACTTTAAATTCCACACGTGTTTCCAGAATGGGTCCTCTATTCGGACAGCAGTTGTCAAGCTGGAGCCTCCTTGTCTAGACTCCACCCTTCTCCTTTTATCTTCCATGAACACCTTGTATGCCGATCTGACAGTGAATTCACCACAAGTGTTATAATGCCAGGCTACTAGATCATCCATACCTGCATGAACTGGTATGCTAAGAATGCATTCGGCATCTTCCTCTGAGAACATCTCTCTGATTAGCTCCTCATCCCTTGAACCATTGATCGGGTTTATCAATACATCTACTCGTGTTAGTAGGTTATGACCTCTTGGTGTAAAAGGCATGCGTGACTTTTACATTAGTTTTACTTTAGGACATATTCTTCCAGAAGGACACATGTTTGGCCTTCAGCAAAACATGTGACATTACTTAATGCAGTAGGTCTGTTGACTTGTGACCTTTTGCTGCTGCCAGTTCCTTTTGCTGTTGTTTCTTTACATACTTATATCCTTGCACTATTTTGGTTCTTTTGGAAACTTTAGGATGATTTCAGTTCCTTTTATCTTATATTTATTTGCTACCTCATCCCTTTTACTGTCTACTGATGTCTTACCTCATTAAATGAGTATGAAACCCCACTCAAACTGGCTTTAACCTTAAGATCTTAAACTGGAAGTGAGTGTACATGTGTTTCTGTAAAAAAAGGGCCTAGCTAGTTGTTATTATTCTTTTTACTGGACAACCGTTGAACTTTAACTGCTACCTAGCTAGGTTGCAATATTGCATGCTTCCTTTACAATATAATAAAGTCTGATTGTTGCTTTAAAACTGATAACCTACTGGACAACCGTTGAATTTTAGTTTTAGTTTATGTTTGCTTGTCAATTTTAGTTTCATTTTTTAGTAGCTATCTCCATCTGTACCTCTCTCTCTGGTGTGTGCGTAGTAGCAACAAGGCCATCTCTGGTGTGCGCATAGCAGCAGCAGCAAGACTACTACTACTATACTAAACTACTACTACTACTCTACTCTACTGAACTACTACTACTCTACTTGCTACTGCTAGCTACTCCTACTCCTACCAGCTGGCTGCTACTCTACTCTCTTCCCTAGCTGCGGGCTGCTACTCTACTCTCTTCCCTAGCTGCTGGCAGTCAACCGATTTTTGGCTATTTTTCCTATCCTCTATATTTGGGAAGCAGCTGCTGCTTTTTTTACACCTTTTCCTCTCTATGTTTGCTAAGCAGCTGTTGCTTTTTTTGCCAAATCTCCCCTCTCCTCTCCCCTCCTTTGTTTTGTCGATGATGAAATTGTCCAAGTCCATACATTATATGGAATATGAGCAGATGATCAAGAACTTGTGAGGAACATGGCATCATTAGCAGCCGCCCCTACATTACCTTCTCCTCTCTTCTCTGTGATGATGCCTTGATGCTCCAAGTTCAAGATCAGATGATGATTGACATGTTTCTGAGGCCTCTACTACTGCTACTTCTCATTTTTTATATATTATTGTTTTATAGGACTACTTTGGTTTATAAACCTTTTTGATTTCTTATATCTTCTCTTGTACCTAAAGCACACTTTCTTGTATCTATTAGAACAAAGCGCGAAATAATGTCGCGGACACCAGACAGTGTAGCCCAATGCCCCGAGCATGATGAGCAGCCAACCTATGAGGAGCAAGCATTAGAGGACCAGCTTACTCAGGAGCAATTCGATAACGAGTTAGAAAAGGATCTAGAAGTGATGCTTACTCAGGAGCAGTGTGACAAGGAGGAAGAGGGAGCAGAAGGAAGAGTAGGAGAGGCTGCTAAAGGTGAAGAAGTTGATGATAATGATGAGGAGCAATCAAAAGAGGGATATGTAAGTCCCAAGGATCCTTTCCCACGTGAAGCCAGAAGGAGGCCAACGGAGGAAGATTTGGACAAGGATTTTGACCTGAACGAGGAGGTAGGGAAAAAGCCTTAGTTTGTAAATTTAGTTAAAGCTTTGGCTGTGTTACATCTGCTAACACTTTGACCTGTCGTATATATAGGTCCCTCCTGAAACTCAGAAAAGACGACGTCGACGTCCGCGACATCTCTCTAGACAAGACATAGTACAGGAAAGGAGAGCAGAGGCAACAGCCATAGAGACGGAGCACGATGCCTCTGCTCCACAACCTCAAGACACAACCACGACTACCAATCCTAAGAGGAAACGAGGGGATAGAAAAGGAAATCTATATCCAGATAAGGCATGCTATATGATAACAGAGGTCGGGCCAGCAGAGGAGATCCTTAAGCCAAAGGAATTAAGAGGACGATTTTGTAATGTGATCGGGGTCCTAGTAAGAGATAAATTGAACCCAACAATCCCTAACTAGAAAGAGGTACCACAGAACAAAAAGAATAAACTATGGGATAGGCAGTTGAAGCTCAATTTTAGATTTTTGGAGGGTAAGCACGAACTGGTAAAAAAATCCTTTCAGGATGATGGGAGAGTCATTCCGACGTTGGAGGTCGGAACTCAACACAAAGTATATCCAAAAGGGGTTAACTCCCTTCAACGAGTTTGGCAAAATAACTCCTAGTCAATGGAAGGAGCTCGTGGCTCAGAAGACTTCACCGGAGGCATTGGAGCTCAGTGCCCATAACACCGAGCTAGCAAAGAGGAACAAACACCACCATCATCTAGGCCCCGATGGCTACTATGCCAAGGAAGAGCAGTTTAGGAAGATGGACAAAGAGGCCGCAACTGCTAGGAATATCGATGTGACGAATTTAATAGTACACTCAAGGAATTGGATATATGCGAGGAGTATAGAATCGTCCAGCGGTAATCTTAAGTTTGATAAGCCGGAGACCCAAGAGGTAGTATCAAGGATACTGAAATATGCTGAAGACAAGGAGAAGGGCCCATTCAATTCTTCCAGAGAGAGGGACGAGCTTAGCCTTGGCTTAGGAAACAAGGAGCACACAGGCTGCACTAGGGGGCTAGGAAAAAGGACTACCTAGAAGCAAGGATTCAAAGAGGACAGTCACATGTACAAGAAACATGGCAGAGACCGAGAGACTAGTCTTGAGCTCCAAGTGAAGGCTCTAGTTGTGAAGGCGTTGGAGGAGCAAGGGCTGTCTATGGAGCCATAGATATTAGTGACGCCACCAGGAGAACTGGCATTAGTTGATAGCCCTCTGAAAGTTCCTAGCAGCCAAGGTTCCACTGCAGCCACAACCCCCGTCGATCGCATACAGGAACCAACTAGTTGCACCTTGGTGTTTCTCAGTGGTCGGCAGAACACTATGATGGAGGTGGCAACGGGTGTGGCACATCCTCCCGGTGGCTTACACCACAATAATAAGATACCACCGGACTACACTAGGGTCGAGGTGCATACAGTGAAGCCCGAGTTCATGCAGTGGAGGACAAACTACGCAACTCCTGAGGGGTTGGTGTTACTCAGAGACGTTATGGGGCAGTTCATCCTCTGACACAAACGGGACATTATATTGACTGCTTCTTCGCCGCCTCCCCCTCTCCCAAATTTGGAGCGAGTTGTTGAGGTTGGGGAGATATTTTCACCGTCTCATGACCACCACATTCCTGAGATGCCACATTCTTCCCCGCCTCCTAGCGAGCATGTGCCTAATGAGATGCCACAACCTTCTCCAGCTCGTACCGAGCAAGTGCATGATGAGATGCCACAGTCTTCTCAACAAGCACAACCAATACATGAACAACGAGTGCCTCCTAAAGAAGGTGATGCGCAAGAAGATGAGGATGTGCCTAAATGGGAACTTCGAAAGAAGCATCCAATCACCATAAAGCCAGTTTATGTTCCGATCAAAGACGTCTCATCGGTGTCCAAGTGGTTTTTCCATGACCAGTTCAAGCCTGAGAACCAAGTTAAAAAAGTCCCATCACGGGGTTCTGAGGTGGCCGTCACTAGCAAACTCCACCAAATTGCAAAGCAGTATCCAAATGTTGATGCCATCAAATGGTCAAAGGATTGCCCAAACATATATGAAAGAGGAAAGCCCTTCTTACCAAACCGGAACATCCAGCACCTACCACTTGGAATGAGAAGGTTCCATGATTGGTACTTGCGTGTTCTCCTAATGAGCATAGATCTCATACAAGCATGCTTCCCCACTGGCACATTTGGAAGCCCAGCTGGAAAAATTGTCTTTGACTTAAATGATATGCACACATGCTTTCACTTGGGAGAAATAGAGATGAATCTAATTCACACATGGTGTCTGTAAGTCCTTGTCCTCCCGATATAATATGAATGTAACCTTTGAATTTTGTTGTAACTAACCCACACCGTGATTTGTAGAATGCAAGTACACATTATCTAACAAATGCCAAGTGTGAAAGCCAGGTATCTAGACCCTCAAGCTATAACCCAAACAAATTTTAATTACCCTAAATAGTGGACACTGGATGCCAAAGAGCTAGCTGCTGCACAGACTCTTCGGGAGAAAGAGCGCATCCGTATGACAAAACTAAGGGAAGAGTCCCTTAAGGTTGCGGCATACATTGCCATGGCTTTCAAAAATCTCCAACAACACTCTACTATATGGCTACCATACAACTTTGAGTAAGTTTAACTCTATGCTTAAAGCTTTGTTCGATATATTTTATTCGATGCAAAAGAGGTTATCTAGTTCTATGATTAAATCCACGTAGCAACCACAAGATTTGTATAGCCGTCGATATCGGGAGGAGCATGGCTTGGGTCTTTGATTCAATAGATAGGGTCCTAGTGACATACAAAGACTTCATATTGATTCTTAAGACGTATACATATCGACAATCCTCATTAGCTTATATGTTTGTATACATACTTGTAACGTTCACTTTTGGATACTAACAAGTTGTATTTGCTAAAATAATTCGAACAGGGCATTTAGGTTCTACGTCACTAATCATCGAGGAAGACATGATCCAGCAAGGAAGGAAAAGCTGGCTATAAAAACACTATGTGCGGTAAGTGTAACTTACTTCTTCAGTACTCGATTACATGGCTGTCAAAAGCTTTACTTAACATTTTCATATGCAAAACACACAGTGCCCCAAGCAGAAGCCTAGGAGTGTACATTGTGGATACTATATATGTTCTATGATGAGTAACACCGGTGCCTACAGGAGACACCTCTTAAGGATAATTTTGAACCTCTTCACCTATAGTATAAAAACTTCGTATATGGTATGAAATACTAAACCGAAACTTGTTTTCTTATAGTAGAAAGAAGAGAAAGGAATGAAAAGAGACCCATACAAGGATGACCAACTCTTAGAGCTCGTCGGCGACCTTTGCAACTTCATATTGGACCAGATTGTATACGTCAAAGGCGCATACCATGACCGAGAGTCTGACTTAGGTACAAATCCTCAGTATCAACACCTTCGTGAGATTGAAAGGCTAGCTCTAGGACGTTGATAACAATATATATGGAATTTGTATATTTAATGATGGATTGTATATATTCTTGAGAATTGGACTTGTAATTGTAGTTTATATAATACTCTTATGTTTGTAGTCGCCCCTACAATATCTGTTTGTCGCGGGGCGTTTGGCAACGCGATTTTGAATTGTAAATTTGATTTTTTTTACGAAAAAACATACTGTAGGGACGGTTATAGATTGAACCGCCTCTACAAACAGGTATTTGTAGGGGCAGCTGGTACTACAACCGCCCCTACAAATAGATTTATAGGGGCGGCTGGTACCACAGCCGCCCCTACAAATCTATTTGTAGGGGTGGCTATAGTACTAACCGCCCCTACAAATCGATTTGTAGGGGCGGCCTAGGAACCGCCCCTATAAATGTATAATTTATAGAGATGATTCGGTAGGAATGGCTGGCCAAATCGTCCCTACAAAGGGTTACTAACCGCTCCTACAAATGCTTTTTGTAGTAGTGTTAGTCCAGTAATAACATGGTGGTATCTAAACCATCCGGTCGTTTACGAATGCTCTGGTCCAAACTCTACAGTGCTAGTAGTTTTCTCTCTTTTTTCCTGTGATGTGATTGCCACCGGGGCAGGGAAATTTTGTCGGATGTATTTTTCTATTTTTCCTTGTGATGTGATGGCCACCGGGGTAGAGAAATTTCTCCGGTGCGATACTGCGGGGGCAACCGAATGGAACGGAATACATTTATCTGCTGCGGACTTTCCCTGAACGGAAAGCAAAGCAGGTGAGCCGTATCCGGTTAATTTATGAACTCTTCTTAAATCTAACATGGAGCAAAAAAAAAGTAAACAAAAATTTTCCCAATTTATTAGTAGGTATAGATGTAGATATAGATATAAATTTAGATATACATATAGATGTACATGTAGATATAGATATAGATTAAGTTGGTTGAATCGTGTCGTGTGTGTACGTACCCGAAGCCCTCTTTGGCGTAGTAGGGGAGCGTGGAGAGCGAGGTCTCGTCGACATCGAACGCACACACCCCCTTGCCGTTGCCAGCGAGCTTGAGCCCCTCGGCGTACGCGATGGCCTTGTCGACGAGACGCGGGAGTCTCGGCGGTATTGCTGGCCGGCATATAACGTTCAGATCCCATGCGGCGCAGGAGCAGCTGCCCGTGGCCACGTACGAGAGCAGGACGAGCTTGGCCGCCGCCACCATTGGTAGATGACGCTACCTGGCTTGGTCTTGGATGAAGTGTTATTGCTTGTTGCGATGGCCAACTGGCCGTGGGGGTACATAAATAGAGGGTGGTTTGCATGGTGATGGCGGGAAATTCAGATGGGAGCTGGTGGAGTCTGATCCGCATGTCAGAGATGGGCAACAAGTTCGTCAGGTCACTACTACGGTAAGCATTTGTAGGAGCTACTGGCAATGGTTCGTAGAGACGGTTTTGCCAGCTGCTTCTACCACACCGTCTCTATAAATCAAGGGTTTGTATGGATGGTTCCCAAACTGTTCCTATAAATCGATTCGTAGAGGCAGCTTGTGTCACCAGCCGCCTCTACAACTGTATTTGTAGGGGCGGTTGGTAACACCAGCCGCCTCTACAAAAATAATTTGTAGAGACGGTTGTAATACCAGCTGTCTCTTTAATTCCTATTTGTAGGGACGGTTTACTATAAAACCGCCCATACAGTACATTTTCACATAAAAAATTGAAATTTGAAAATTTAAATATGAACAGAACATATATACATATATATATATACTCCCTCCATACTGGTATTAGAAGTCGTTTAGGACATGATTGCGCATACCAAGAAGTGCCAAAGAGTGATCAATTAGAAGGGAGTTTTCCTTCTTTGCCCTTATTAAATAGGCCAGCGGGTGTCTCCTATACAATAATTCTTAGCTCTCCACGGCCCGAGGCTAGAGGTCCAAGGATCGAACTCCATGGCCGCATTATATTTTTGACCTCTACGTGGATTTTGCATGGGGAATTTGCATGGCCCTGTGCACGTCGCTGCTTGCTCTCGCGTGCACGCTGGCTGGCTGGCTCGCGTTTAGGCGTGTCTGTGCACCCTATGCCGCACAAATTTTTGCCGATGGCGCGTGGCCGCGCGAATATTTCGTTCGCTGGTTGAATTTTTTCGTTCGCTGGTTTGTTTCGCTTGGGCGCGTTTAGGCGCGACATTTTCGTTCGTTTGGCGCGCGCTCACAGCCAGCTGGTCCGACGGCTCGCCTGCCTGCTGCATTAAAACGCCGGTACTACTGCCTTGCCTTGCCTGTTCTTCACTTGCTTGTTCATCCAGCCATGGCTTAGCTTCTTCTCTTCACTTGCTTGTTCATCCAGCCATGGCTTGTTCATCCAGCCATGTCCTCCATGGCTTCGATCTGAACGTTCGTATGGAGGAAGATGACGAGGGCTCATTCTTCAATCTCAATGAGCCTATACTGGAGGACCACAACAACAATGGTAATGTGCTCATTCTTACTCATTTTTCTTTCATTTTTTTGATATTCACTGCATTAACGTGAGGTGATCTCAACTTTCCGGCATAAGAAGATGACGGCCCCAACCCGAATGACGTGTTTGATTTCAACGAGCCAGAATACGATGGCACCAATGATGCTGATGGCGTGTTTGATCTCCAAGGGCAACAAGACGACGGTAAATGCATCACTTCGATCTATCCGTTCATTGCTTGTTCATATTATTTCAGATCTCATTATTGTTTTTTTACAGTACTGGATTTAAACCTACCACTAGATGAGTTCGGTGCAGTTGATTTGGACTTTGTACAAAATCTTGCTAGTAATTTTTTTTGTCACAATCACATTCTTGTACTAGATCCATGCTCATGATGCTACTCCATGAAAGTGTTTGTTTCCCCCCTATAATTAGAACATGCCGTGAATAAGTATTGCATGAAAGTGTTTGTTTTCCCCCTATAAATAGAACATGCCGTGAATGTGTTTCTTTTTATCTTAAAAATACAACATGACATTGGAGGAATGTCTTTGTGTTTTTTCCCTATAAATAGAACATGCCGTGGCCAAGCTTTTTTTCTCCTATGAAAGCTAGAACATGCAGAACAATATGAATACTTGTTTTCTTTTAACAGAACATGATGTGGACAACCCAACCGTGGAAGAACAAGTTCAACCACGCAACCGAAGGAAAGAAATGAGTGAAGAGGTCCGAAAACAAGTTTACCAAGCTTTGTTGGCTAGAAGCAACAATGGTACACTACACAAGGAAGACACTGCATTTGTTGCTGCTCAATTTGACATTCATAAACGGACAGCTCAGCGTGTTTGGAACCAAGGTAAAACACAACTTTCTAGCTCTGTTCCGGTTGTGGTTTCTAGTCTAAAGAAGGGTAGAGTTGGACGTAAAGCAATACCTTTTGATTTGGAAGCATTGCGAAACATTCCTCTAAAGGAAAGAATGACTATAGAGGATGTGTGCGCCAAACTAAACATGAGCAAATGGAGGGTTCAAAGGTATTTGAAAAAAGGATTGATTAGGCGCCACTCTAGTAGCATCAAACCATATCTCACTCAACCTAACAAGGAGTCTAGGTTACAATGGTGTGTTGACATGGTTAATAGGGAGTTGCTTGATGATCCAAGGTTTAAGGAGTTGTATGACTTTGTGTTCATTGATGAGAAATGGTTCTACCTACATCAAAAATCTGAAAGATATTATTTGCTACCCGAAGAAGATGAACCCCATCGGACTTGTAAGAATAAGAACTACATCCCTAGGCTCATGTTCTTGTGTGTTTGCGCTCGGCCAAGGTTTAGGGATGGGAATTGTATTTTTGATGGTAGGATTGGTTGTTTTCCACTTGTTCAATATGAAGCGGCTCAAAGAGGAAATGAGAGGACCGGTCGTGTCCGTGGAGACTTGGTTATGAAGCCCATAACTTCGATCACTAGAGAAGTGATTAGAGGTTTTATGATCAACCAAGTGTTGCCCGCCATTAGAGCTAAGTGGCCAAGAGAAGATGTGGGTAGACCAATATTCATTCAACAGGACAATGCACCTTCCCACTTGAAATTGGATGACCCACAATTTTGTGAGTCCGCTAAGCTAGGAGGATTTGATATTCGCCTAATATGTCAGCCACCAAACTCTCCAGATTTCAACATTCTTGACTTGGGTTTTTTTCAAGCTATACAAGCAATTCAATATCAGAAGAATGCAAAAACAATGGAGGCTCTACTTCCAGCCGTGCAAGAGGTAATTTGCTCAACAATTGTTCACACATGTTTCGATGTTTTCTTCCACAACAATTTGCAAACCGAATTAAACTTCCACAACAATTGTTCACACTTGTTATGTAGGCATTCATGGAGTACTCACCACACCTTGCAAACCGAATGTTTCTAACACTACAAGGTGTTTTGATGGAAGCTATGAAGAAGAAAGGTTGCAACAACTTCAAGATACCTCACATGAAAAAAGGAACATTGGAAAGACAAGGTCAGCTGCCATCTTGTATCCCTTGTGATCCATCTTTACTAGATGAAGCCGAGGCTACTCTTGCTGCATGAAACAAGTAGATTGATGGTTGTTAGCTTTAGTAATGGAGACAAATCTTGTTAATTACTCTTGCTGTATCAGTTAGTTAGAACTCAATGTTAATGATCTTACCGCTGCTTTGGCGTCCTCCATAGCCTTCTTGGTAGTGAGCTTACGCTCACGCCTCTCCTTAACCTCCTCTTCGACCGTCTTGAGCATGTCTGGAGGCAACACGATTTGATCGCCATCGAACACGATATTGTCGACATCTAGAATGAAAAACTCGCACTCGAATTCGTAGAAGCCATGAATAACAGCGAAGATCAAGTAGTCTACGTGCTTGAGACCGCAACGAGAGCATGGATAGCGCCCAGTGTGCACACGATCCCATGCTTCGCGGTTAAGATGAACGACTTGACAGCGGCGGCAAATAAAAGCGCCCGGCGGCAAAGAATCCGGCGCCACGATCTCCTCGGACTCCGGTGTGACAATCTCCTCGGACTCCGGCGCGACGACCTCCTCCGACTCCGGTGCGACGACCTCCGAGTCCGCGGCCATGGAGTCCACGACCTCTTCCATCTCCGAGGACAGCATAGCCGACTCCATGGAGTCCGGCACCATCTCGATGGAGTCCTGCACGATGACGGAGTCCAGTGCCTCGATGGACTGCAGCGGGTCGACGGAGTCCAGCGCCTCCACGGACAGCAGCAGGTCGATGGAGTCCGTGGCGACCTCCTCCGAGTCCAGCCCAACGTCGTCCACGGCGACCTCCTCCGAGTCCGGCGCGACGTCGTCCGCGGCGACCTCCTCCGAGTCCGGCGCGATCTTCATCTTGTAGTCCGGCACCATCTCCATCTCCATCTTGGAGTCCGGCGAGGCATCCATTGTGCAGCAGCGAATGCCGAGCACGAGCAGTGTGCGGCGAACGGCGGCGTGAGCGAGCAGGAGCGGCGTGCGGCGATCTACGAGAGGAACATGATTTAATAAAGGGAGCGGCGTGCGGCTGCAGTGGCCTATTAACGCGCGACTGGGGAAACAAGATCGACTGCGGGCTATTAACGCGCGGCGCGGGAGCCGAAGCACGAGGGGCAGCAGCGTCCAATTCTTCACTCGGACCCCAGAACGACTTCCTTTGATTCAATTTCTGCGGACGCCAGAACGACATCTAATACCAGTATGGAGGGAGTATAATATAATTCACAAGGACATTATATCAACAACTAATTGACAAGAAGATATATGCATTACAAACCCATAATAATTTAAATTACTTCATTACAAACACATAATAATTTAAATTTGTTTATTACAAAACATAATAATTTAGATCAGTTCATTATTACAACTAACAGTAATTTAACTTCCTAGAATTTTCTAACATCGTACCACGTACTCAGAGAAGTGCATATCATTCATTTCATATGTCAAAATGTCACTGATGTAGCGCAATGTATTTACTAGTGCACTCTCCCTTACTTCACAAGATCGTTCATAAGGTCTACTGACGACGATAAGCATTGGTCAAGAATCTTCACTCCTAGTCACAAGATTTTTTTCCTGGATTCCTTCAGAAGTGAGAACAAGGCCACCATATTCCCATTTATAACGACCAATGTGATACATGGTCTGGTTTAAAATAACTTCAAAGCTACAACTTATGTATGTTACGTCGTTCTTCTGAATCTGCAAGTGTTGGGAAAAATGTGGTTATCAGAACCATGCATATATATATAGACATAACAATTAATCTGGATGTAAGTTATGAGACTGACCACATCATTCATGTTGTCCTCGGTAAGCTTTGCACAAAATAGTCCAATATCGTGGTGGAGGTCCACATTCAAAGCAGCAATCCAAATGAAGGAGTATGTAGGAATATTGTACCCAATATTTTGAAGCACCCTTAAATATGCTTGCACAGCATATTTTTGCGCACTAATGTCATGCGGTTGACCACTGCTCGTCCTATCAATGTATAAAACCATACCTTGTTGGTTACCCGCCCTAGCGAGAATAGAAAAGCCAATTTGACATTGCTTGAGTCGACCATCTATAGGGAATGTATCAACATTGAGGAAATCAACCCCGAAAATTGAGAGTGTCTCTCTGAACCATGGTATAAGATGAATTGTCTACATTTAAGAATTATATATATCAGAACAAAATATCTACAGAGGTGTCTTTAAAAACATGCTGCTTACTATGCTTGGATATGGGTGGTTTGCCCCCCCCCCCCCCAATGCTGGTTGGAAGCCCAGATCATACACATAATTATTTGACAGATCCGGCGAAGGGAGTTCGGTCATATCTTCTCCTAAATTTATGTCAAGAAAAACAATTATAGTAGAGGAACAGGAGAGGAGAAGAGTAGAAGAAGTAGGAGTAGAGGACAGGAGAGGAGAAGAGTAGAAGTAATAGGACTAGGAGAGAAGGGTCTACAAAGCAGCATCAGTATTATTAATAGATAATGTTGCATTACAACCAAAATATCACTGCCAACATAAATTAGTGTTATCAAAACTAATAAGCCTTAGACACCATAATTAAATCATCATACAATTGTGTTATCCAACTACATCGACCATGTAATTATGTCATCACAGGCCTAAGTATTGCAGTTGCATTGGCAGCTCATGGAAAGCCTCATCTAAAGTCCAAATACCATCACCAACAGACTAATAATCACCACATTCTTGCAAGAATCACTCTTACCACTCTAAGGGGGATGCTTTCACCACAATCAGTTGGGACCAGATTAGAGGAGGTAGTTGCTGCTCCAACATAGGCATTGAAATCTCTAAGTGTATGGTCATAGTTGTTGTATTTCTTGTGTATAGCATTTTTGAACCCAAGCACATGTTCACTAGCCTTATGCCAAGACTTGTAAATCCCAAGTTTCTTCCTGTTGAAAACAACATAGCAAGGGTCCATTTCCTAGTGGAAGTGAAGAAAATAGCCATCAATCAAGATCAAACTAACTCACAAAACGAGTAGTAATAGTAGTAGTAGAGGTAGAGGCCTCAGAAACATGTCAATCTTCATTTGATAGAGAACTTGGACCATAAAGACATCATAAACACAGTGAGCATATATAAAAAAATAGTGAGCATATAAAAAAGACAGTAGGGGTAGCTGGTAATAATGCCAAGTTCCTCACAAGTTCTTGATCATCAGCTCATATTCCATATAATGTATGGACTTAGACAATTTCATCATTGGCAAAAACAAAGGAGAGAAGAGGAGAGGGGAGATTTGGCAAAAAAAGTAATAGCTGCTTAACAAACATAGAGAGAAAAAGGTGTAAAAAATGCAGTTGCTGCTTCCCAAACATAGAGGATAGGAAAGGTGACAAAAAAACAACAGCTGCTTATAAGTAGGGGGCCATTCGATCATCATATGAGCTACCTCATATGCATTAGAATTTCTTTTTTCTGTTGCCTGATAGATTTGTAAGATAGAAGAAAGTTTCGTAAGTAGAAGAAGAAAGAACTAGCCACATTAGATAGCTTCGCCTGTGAGAATTGAACCTTAACGCTTCCAAATTTTTAATGATGAGATCAGAACAAAAGAGAAAGAGTTGATCGTAAAGCTAGATTTATTAGCTTATATAAGGCTGTGGTGGTCTCCTCATTTGATCCAATCAAGAATTAGTCCATCTAATTTCTCATCTACATCTGTACTTCTATTTCATGATGATCTAGTTTCTCATCCTTAATGACTGATTCGACCCAGGACACCCTCCAGTGGTGATTATCTCGACAATGGCTATGACAGTACATCACTAGGGTCTAGGAACACTGAGCACGAAACAAAGTAAGAAAACAGGGGTGTATAGTACTATTTACTAAGAGAGGACATTCAATAAGTTCATCAAATGCATATCTCTGCTTGAATCAAACAGTGTGTGTAGTCTGGACATTTGAACAGAGTATAAAATCTTGTATATCGACATGCACTGAATATATGACTCACACGTCATCATCTAGCATAACAAGTTCAGACAAGTGCTTGCTAAATCTCTCCGACTAATAAGGTCATAGTTGACTATGCTTTTCGATACAAGTGATCCATGTTGAGACTGCAGAGTTTCAAAATGACAACTTGTAACAACTATTTCTAGTGTCTATCAGAATTATGGATTTTTGGAAATTCAAAGGAATAGCAAGTTCGGGTATTGCATTTAGTCAACACACCTTAAATCAATTAAAAAGGATTCATGCTTATGCTAAAGCTGTCGCTTTTCCACTAGTATTCTAGTTAGTCAAAGAGTACTTAAAACAATAACAATTACTAAACTGATGAATCATCATAAGAATGAATGAATTGGCAACATGGAAGAACAAAGATGGTAATAGATCGATAGGCAGCAGATAGTAGTAGTACACAGTTGCCATCTCCTAGCATAACAAGTTTAGATAAGTACTTGCAAAATCTCTATGACTAGTGACGTCATAGTAGACTAAGCTTTTCAGTATAATTGATCCATGGAGAGACTACAAAGCTACAAAATGATCAGGTTTTGGAAACTTAAAGCCTACCAAGTTCGGCTATTGCATCGTGTAGTAGTACAGAACTTAGCTTGTCAACACACCAAAAATCAAATTTAAAAGATTCATGCTCATGCTAAAGCCGTCTCTTTTTCATTGTCATTCTCGTTAGTCAAAAAGAGAACAGACTAGTACTTACTGAACTGGTGAATACATACTCCATATGAAGAACTAGAAACATCTTGGAAGAAGAAAACAGTACTGACTAATAGTATGGCATTAGATTCATCAGGATAAGGTACTCAAACCTGTCAGGTGTAGGGGAAGTTGTGGAGGAGCGCGGACGCCGGTGGAGGTGCGAGGACGCCTGAGAGCACGGGCAGCCAGGCCACCCGCCGTTGGAGGTGTGCGAACGTTGGACCCTAATGGGCATCGGGGCTGCTATCCGGGGGAGGGAGCATGGACGCTAGGGAAGGAGTGCGGACGCCGTAGAGCTTGGGCACCATGGCCGCTAGCCGGGGGAGGGAGCACGGACACCGAAGCGCACAAGCACCTAGGCCATGGGAGGGCGGGGAACAGGCCTGCGGCACCTCAAGGTTTGAAACGAGGTGGCGGTAGACCGGGTCGTGGATGTGGACAGCACGGCCGCAAACCCTAACTTGCTTGGTGGCTCGGGCGATGGAGCGGGTTGGCAGAACTCAAGGTCGGAGATGGGGAGGAGGCGGCGGGTCGGCCGGCTGGGGGCTCTCAAACCCTAGCCGCCATGGAGATGGGGTGCGCGGCGTCCTGGCGGCCCACGGATGTTGAGCTGTGGCCCGGGGGTGCGGAGAAGGGGCACTGGCGTCGGGAGAGCTCCGAGAGGCGGTGGCGGCGGGGCGCCGGGGAAAAATTGGTAGCCTGACGGCGTTAGGAGAAAGAAGAGAGCGCCCAACACTAACGAAATTTCAACCCCCGAGCGCCCGTGCATATATACCCAGGGCGATTTGTAGGGGCAGCTTAAAACACCAGCCCCACTACAAATGCATTTGTAGCGGCGGTTCCTGATATAGCCGCCCCTATAAATATTTTCCATTTTATTAAATTATTAATTCTATACTTTTTATATCACAAAAATACAAAGTAAATGTATATAATATTTTGTATTATTCTATATATGCACAAATATATATAAAAACAATTTGCTGATATTCAAAACAATATAGAAAACAAAAAAATCAAAAATTAAAATTTTGAATTTTAAAACTTCGACTATAATTTAGGACATTAAATGACCTAAAATGAAAATATTGTAAACATGATGGTTGTATAACTCATCAACATGTACAACTTTTATTTTGGTCATCTTATCATGTGACTTTGTTTGAACGATTCAAAATTTAAAATTCAAACAGTTACAACTTGAAACAATATTTTGAAAGAGTATATGATTTCAACTGAAAAAGTCATGAATATAAAAGTGGTACAACTCATCAAGATGTACAACTTTTATTTCGGTCATCTTTTCATGTGATGAACTTTGAACGATTCAAAATTTGAATTTCCAAAAATGACAACTTCAAACAAGATTTTGAAACACTAAATGATTTCAGCTAAAAAACTCATGAGTACCAAAGTTGTAGAACTCATCAAGATGTACAACTTATATTTTGGTCATCTTTTCATTTGACCAAATTTGAACAGTTCAAATTTTGAATTTCAATAAATGACAATTTTAAACAAGATTTTGAAACCTTAAATGATTTCAACTAGAAAAGTGGTGAACATAAAAGTTGTTGAACTCATCACTATCTACAACTTTTATTTTGGTCACATATTCATTTGATAAAGTATTAGTAAACATTGTTAACAAATTCACATATCACTCATAGTTTCATGAACTATATGAGAGACATGTTGATTTATGAATAACGTTTACTATCACTTTATTATATGAAGAAATAACCAAAATAAAAGTTGTAGATCTTGATGAGTTATACATATTTGGTATTCATCACTTTTCTAGCTGAAATCATTTGGTGTTTCAAAATCTTGTTAAAACTTGTTATTTTTTCAAATTTGAAAATTTGAATTGCTCAGACTTTGTCAAACGAAAAGAATGACCAAATCAATACAGTAACTTGATAGGGCATGTCTTTAGAAATTTTTTTAAAAAAATCATCACATTTGGAGTTAGTATGAGGGAGAAAGACTAGTTACAAAATTTTCCCAGAGATTAAAAAGAAAAATCACAACTGTTCATGATGATCAATGATGAACAAGTATGATTTCTCTTTTTAATCTGTGGTTGAAACTTGTAACTAATTTTTCTCCCTCATACCAACTCCTAATTTGATGGTTTTTTTCCTAAAATTTTCTAAAATTATGCTCTATCATTTTAGTCTGGTCATCTATCTTTGTCACTAATTTTGGACAATTTAAATTTTGAATTTTAGAAAATGACAACTTCAAACCGGATTTTCAACCACTAAATGATTTTAGCTGTAAAGATGATAAATATAAAAGTTGTATAACTCGTCAAGATCTCTAACTTTTATTTTGGTCATTTCTTTATTTCATAAAGTGTTAAGTGCTTGTTTTAAGTGTTTCAATAGTAGTCCGAACATGTTGCAGTAGTAATAAGTGCCTGTTTCCCAGAGACAACCACGTGCTTTGTCTTTTTCTTCGGGGGAGGTTACGTTGTGGGTCAGGCATATAGAAAACTTATGCGACACGTGAAGCGAGCACCCAAAAGTCATCTTGATAGCCTAGATTCCTGAGATCTAGGACTCTCAATCCAATCTTGTCCAGTTGGTGTTGTTTGACCAGCGGCATCAAAACAGGGCCACCGTTATATCCCTTCCATAGTCAAGTTCCGATATCTCTTCAATGATGTCAAAGTATTGGATCTTTCGCCCCACTCCATCAAGAGCTTCTATTCGAACATCGTTGTTTTGGTTCACATATTTACTATCCTTTGCATTGGTATAGTACGTGCACCCATTGATGTCATAAGCATTCCAAGATGTCACTTGTCTCGATGGCCCCTCCGCCAACCTATTGATGGTAATTGAGTCTATGGTTTCTCTAGGCGGTATGTTTTAGTCCTTCAACCATGTAGTTAGTCATTGCTTGTGTTGTTTTATGACCCAAAATGACCATTTCTCTCCGCCATAATGATAGCCAAGTCTTCATTAATGTATGGTTGCATCAGTTGTGTAGTCTGCAAGACACTATAATGTGCTCGACTCACTTCTTTGTAATCATGGTCGATGAACACTTTTCTACCACTAGTGCCCTTCCTAGCTAGCCTACCTTTGTGACCAGAATCGGGTTTACCAATTCCTTTTTATACTTTTAGGTACTCTTAACAGTCCTCGACAACTTCTTCAGTACTGTGACCCTCTATCATGGAGCCCTCTGGGTATGCTCGATTATGCACGTATCGGCTTAGAACCGACATGAACCGCTCATAGGACCACATTTCATACAAGTAGCAAGGGCCCAACGCCTGTATCTGATGAACCATGTGAATCATGAGATATGTCATTATATCAAAAAAAAGCAGGAGGGAAACACATCTCTAGTTGGTTTTGTGTCTCTACCACAAATTTATGTAGGTTGCTCAGCTCTTTCTTGCTAATCGTCTTTTGTCAGATCTTCAAAAAGAAGTAGCACATGCGGGTGACGGCCACGAATTCCTCTTTTTCCCCGTGGAGGCTTTGTTCCCACCGTAAAGGTCATTGTTCTTGTACCGGCTAGCCCCACACCGGGGATATTTATCCTGTGACTTGAAAGTTTCACCATGAAAAGGGATACAGTGGTTGGGGCACGCATAGATTTTTTCAACCCCCATTGTCAATGGACTTATGACCTTCTTCGCTTGGTATGTGTTGGTGGGAACTGAGTTTGGTTGTGGCAGCACCCATGATAGCAGACGCAATAGATAATTGAAACTATAGTCTGATCAGCCGTACTTAGTCTTCAGGATAAGTAGCTCAAGCACAAAATATAGCAATGTCCAATGTGTCGGATAGCTCTTTTCAACACAATACACAGTCTCCTTCGATGCTTTTGTCACCCTTTCCAAATTTTCTAGACCTTTCGGGCTCTTTAGTAAAATCTCTGGTCCAAGGGCTCGAATCATGTCCTCCAAATTATCTTCATCCCCGACACGTGCTCCACCATCTTTATTGGCACCACCTTCGTCGTTACTATCCCAACCACCAGCATCACCACCTTGTTCATTGCCAAACTCAGGATTCATTCGTGCATCAAGCTCTACTGAATATTGGGACAGGGATTCTAGGGTTTTGTCGTCGTATTTCTCCTCATCCTCGTCGTTAACAATAACCGTTTTACCATGATAAATCCACACTGTGTAGTCCTCAACAAATTCTTGCATAATCAAATGTGATCTAATGAAAATCACATCTATCCATGCCAAATGATTCTTGCAATCTTTACATGGACAAATAATTGTATCATTATTCTCTATCAACGTCGTTGCATACTTCTCTGCGGCTTCAATAAATTTATCCACCTCTTCACGGAAACCTGCCTTGAACCTTAACAAACCATACATCCAATAGTTTCTGTACTCCATCTTTTACAACAACAATAAAAAACATTAAAGGACTACATATTCAGATATATATATAAAAATGAATCAAATTAATAATTACTTAAGAATAATTATATACTTAAGATATATATGAATATAAATCAAATATAATTACATGAAGCATACAACACATACCATGGTGGAGGAAAATTAATTAATGGCCTATTTATCCATAAATAATTAAAATGCATATTTGTTGATTACAATAAACAATTTTAAAGACAATAATTAGCAACGATTAATATTTTACCCAATATCTTTCATGCAAACCCTAGTCCAATTTCATCAAACATAAATTTACACAAACAAAATTAATAAAAAAACAAACCCTAGATCTAGATCTAGATCTACATGCACATAAAACATCCATAAAACTAACTAATTGTTCACTAAAATCATGAAACATTGACCAAATAAGGGTATGATCTTATTCCCCTACCTAATTTACCCTAGTACATTCAAAACTTCGGTCTAATTTGCTTCATAAGTAGCTCAAGCACCATAGAAGAGAGAGAAAAGCAAAACTCTAATTACTCACTAACCAACCATTAAAACTTTAAAAAAAACTGTGGAATAACATTTTCTTACCTTCTATAACCTCTCCACCAAATGATTTGAGACCAAAACTTTCCCCCCTTAGTAGAGCAATTTTTGAGAGGTGTCCAAGGCCTCCCTACCTTTTTTCACGGGTTGGAGTGAGTGACCCAAGGAGGAAGAAGGGGCTGCAGGTTTTTATACATGGGGCATTTGTAGGGGCGGCTGGCGATTGAGCCGCCCCTACAAATCACAACACCGGGGGTGGCTGGTGAGTAAGCTGCCCCTACAAATCGACCCACTTGTAGGGGCGGATCATATCACCAGCCGCCCCTATTGTGTCATTTGTAGAGGCGGCTGGTCTTGTGGGTCCCGAGCACGCCCACTGTAGGGGCGGCTCCATCACCAGCCGTCCCTACAAAAAAAATTATCCCGTTGCTACAAACGTTTTTTTGTAGCAGTGCGTGTCATCATTGCCTAGCCACATCCCTTGACATAGCAGCTCCGTCTTTACGCTGCAAGACCAACCCCCACACATCAAGCGGGCACCGAGAATTGAAGGGCAACCACTAGAGCTGGCATCCATCGAAGCCAGATGAATTACAACAGTGACGCCTTCTAGAATTCATTTTGCTCCTTCTCTTATTGTCTTCCCTTCCGGGCTTGTTCTACTTGGTGTCTTGGACTTGTAGCATGTCTTGTAGGTTTTCAACGGTAGCTCTAGTGTCTTGTTCGAGGTGTTGATCACTCCGATCTTTACAATGCCTAATTCCAAGCCAACCTTGCATCCAATGAACTAAACCTAACAGGTTTCCGGCTCCTGATTAGAGCTGGTGTCTAGAATATTTAGCAATAATTCGGCTGATAAGGGCCACTCTATGCAAAGTATTTATAAACAATAATATCCTTGTGCTTGTGCTCGTGCTCGTGAGCTGCACATTTATTAATGTGCTCTATCTTTCGCGCGTTCCCATTTGGACTGGCAGAATAGAGGCCAGAGTGTGGTGTGTCTAGTGCAAATGCATGCGTTAATAAATTTTAAAGATGTAGAAGAGGACAATTTTAACGTCCATATATTATATCTGGACGAATGGGTTCACTTTTACCCCCGCTACTAAAAATATCGGTTGTTTAAGCTTTGTCCTAAGTCAAATTAAACTTGGGTACCTTTAACTTTACATGAAAAATATATTAATATCTAAAACTCTGTATTAATTTATTTCTTAAATTATGTCTTAATTGGTCAAAGTTAAAGAGAGTTTTCTAGTTAGGACAAAACCAAATTAGAACAACCTGCATTTATAAACACATAGGCAATACTAAAACACAGAACCAAGCGTATCTATCTTTTCTTTTTGAACATTATTCCGGATCTCATCATTTTTTTAGAAAATGAAAAATTCCGGCCTCTGCATTACAATGTTACCAACTTATTGTTAATCTCTTCAATAGTTCAACGTACACTAGTAGAGAACAGACCTTTGATCCTCGGCCAAAATGGACTCTAGTCCCGGAATTTTTTGCCTCCAGGACTAGAAATACCATTAGTCCCGGTTGGTGGCTCCAACCGGGACTAAAGGTCCCTGCCCAACGGCTACTGCGCCAGACATAGGTGGCAGGGACCTTTAGTCCCGGTTGACTAAATGTATACTTTTACTCCCGGTTGGTGGCTCCAACCGGGAGTAAAGGTCTACTCCCGGGCCGTGGCTGCGCCCGGAGTTGCAAAGTTACCTTGAGTCCCGGTTGGAGCCACCAACCGGGACTAAAGGTCCCCCCTTTATATCCCGGACGTCTCCTTCCTCCCCGAGTCTGAGCTCAGCATATTTTGAAGCTCACTGCAGTAGTGTTCTTGCTTCCTCCCTCCCTCCATTGTTCCTCCATCCATTCTTCGATTCCTCCGTCGATTTCTTCGATTTCTCCGTCGATTCTTCAGTTGTAAAGGTTACCAATCTCATACTCTCATTTTCACCATTGTCTTATCTCATTTTGTTCACTATATATATATATATGGTTCTTTATTGTGGTTTTTTTCATTTGTAAGCAATTTGAGCTCAAAATCACTTCAAGCTTGCATATTTACATGAAAGAAGGTTAAAGTAGCTAGTTGAACTTGCGGACCGTGTTCATCTCGGCGACCATGTTCTCTACCGAGCGGTAACGAACGTCAAGGAGGAGCTTTGATTCTACGAGGGAGAGCGGCAACGGTCGTGGAAGACCGTGTTCCCTTCCTTGTAGAATCGGAGCTCTTCCTTGACCAAGTACGGTGCCGTCCGGTGGAGAAATGCTCGTCGAGATGATCACGTAAGCAAGTTCAACTAGTACGAATGGTTATTTATTCACATGTCCCGATATCGTCGCAGTAGTCTGTCAATCACCGTACTTTTTATTTTAACTTTTTATGAAATGAAAAACTTAGAAAATAGTTAGAAAATTATAGAAAATCTGTACTAGTTGAACTTGCGGACCGTGTTCAGCTCGGCGAGCATGTTCTCTGTCGAGCGGTAACGGACATCAAGGAGGAGCTTTGATTCTACGAGGGAGAGCGACAACGGTCGTGGGAGACCGTGTTCCCTTCCTCGTAGAATCGGAGCTCTTCCTTGACCAAGTACGGTGCCGTCCGGTGGAGAAATGCTCGCCGAGATGATCACGTAAGCAAGTTCAACTAGTATGGATGGTTATTTATTCACATGTCCCGATATCGTCGCAGTAGTCTGTCTGTTTTAGTTGAGATTGGTCGTGAAATCCTTGTGCTCCTGAAATGTATTTTAGCTTTAGTTCTTTTAGTGGTAGATGGGATTTTCTACATTGTAGCAATGCTTTCATAAATTTGTATCTTTTGTGGTGGCACGCATGTTGTATAAATAATTAATTATGATCTAGGTTTTAATATGGTATTTATGTCATGTAATGCAGATGAGCCGTCATTGGATGTATAATGCTGATCGCCGCTCCCAAGAGTTCATTGACGGCGTGCATTCTTTGTTACGTGCGGCCGAGGCAAACAAACGCGATGATTTCATGTGCTGCCCATGTGCCATATGTAAGAATACGGTGGAATATCCTTGCTCAAGGACTCTTCATTCACACTTGTTCAAGTCGGGTTTCATGCCAAACTATATTTGTTGGACAAAGCACGGAGAAACCGGTGTTGTAATGGAAGAAGGTGAAGAAGAACAATGGGATGACAATGATATTATTCCCGATGGTGCGTGCTTCAATGATACTGCAATGGGAGAAGCTGAAGAAGAGGTAGCCACAGAAGATGAGCCGGCTGATGATCTTTCTCAGGTCATTCGTGACGCACAAAGAGAATGTGAAAGTGAAAAGGAGAAGATCAAGTTCGAGCGAATGCTAGAAGATCACAAGAAATTGTTGTACCCAACTTGTGATGCAGGGCAGAAAAAGTTGGGAACCACACTAGAATTGCTGCAATGGAAGGCAAAGAATGGTGTATCTG
Organism: Miscanthus floridulus; assembly: GCF_019320115.1. Lineage (NCBI taxonomy): Eukaryota > Viridiplantae > Streptophyta > Magnoliopsida > Poales > Poaceae > Miscanthus > Miscanthus floridulus. Next base: position 34,555,793 of record NC_089596.1, read on the forward strand.
ACAAGGGATTTGGAGAGTTACTAAAAATCCAAAAGAAGATGCTTCCGAAGGACAATGAATTGCCCGCCACTACCTATGAAGCAAAACAAGTTTTCTGTCCTATGGGGCTAGAAATAGAGAAGATACATGCATGTCCTAATGACTGCATCCTGTACCGTGGCAAAGAGTATGAGAAATTGGATGCATGCCCGGTATGCCATGCGTCGCGGTATAAGATCAGGCGAGATGACCCTGGTGATGTTGAGGGCGAACGTCCGCGGAAGAAAATCCCTGCCAAGGTTATGTGGTATGCTCCTATAATACCACGCTTGAAACGTCTGTTCAGAAACAAAGAACATGCAAAATTGTTGCGATGGCACAAAGAAGACCGTAAGGTAGACAATATGTTGAGACACCCTGCTGATGGGTCCCAGTGGAGAGCAATCGATAGAGAATTCCCGGAGCTTGCAAATGACACAAGAAACTTAAGGTTTGCTTTAAGTACAGATGGTATCAATCCTTTTGGAGAGCAGAACAGTAGTCATAGCACTTGGCCTGTTACTCTAAGTATCTACAACATTCCTCCTTGGTTATGCATGAAGCGGAAGTTCATTATGATGCCTGTGCTCATCCAAGGCCTGAAGCAACCTGGCAATGACATCGATGTGTACCTGAGACCACTTATTGACGAACTTCTCATTTTGTGGAATAAAGAAGGTGTACGTGTGTGGGATGAGTACAAACAGGAACACTTTGATCTGCGAGCATTGTTGTTCGTAACAATCAATGATTGGCCTGCTCTAAGTAATCTTTCAGTACAGTCAAACAAGAGATATAATGCATGCACACACTGCTTCGGTGATATTAGAGGTGTATTCTTGAAAAAATGTCGAAAGGTCGTGTACCTTGGCCATCGTCGATTTCTTCCTGCAAATCACCCCGTAAGAAAGAAAGGCAAGCATTTTAAAGGGAAGGCAGACCACCTGACCAAGCCTCGCAACCGAACCGGTGAGGATGTACTCGATATGGTCAATGATGTGAAAGTCGTCTTTGGAAAAGGACATGGAAGCCAACCTGTTCCGAAGACGCTAACGGTCACGCATCCATGTGGAAGAAGAAGTCCATATTTTGGGACCTACCCTATTGGCAAGTCCTAGAGGTCCGCAGCTCGATCGACGTGATGCACCTAATGAAGAATCTTTGTGTGAACCTGCTAGGCTTTATAGGTGTGTATGGAAAGCCTAAGGACACATTTGAAGCACGGCAGGACCTGCGTTGTTTGAGAGAAAGAGACAACCTGCATCCAGAGAAGACAGATGATGGATGCCATTACTTACGTCCTGCTAGCTACACTCTAAGCAAAGAGGAGAAGGAAATCATGTTTGAATGCTTAAACAACATCAAGGTACCATCTGGATTCTCCTCGAATATAAAGGGTATTATAAATGTGCCAGAGAAGAAATTCTGTAACTTAAAGTCCCATGACTGTCACGTTCTCATGACGCAATTACTTCCAGTTGCATTAAGAGGAATTCTACCTCCAAATATACGTCTAGCCACCGTGAAGCTATGTGCATTCCTCAATGCAATTTCTCAGAAGGCAATTGATCCAACTGATCTAGCTAAACTACAGAATGATGTGGTTCAATGTCTCATCAGCTTTGAGTTGGTGTTCCCTCCTTCCTTCTTTGATATTATGACACACCTCCTAGTTCACCTAGTCAAGGAGATTTTCACTCTCGGTCCTGTGTTCCTACACAACATGTTCCCCTTAGAGAGATTCATAGGAGTCCTGAAGAAATATGTTCACAACCGTGCTCGCCTAGAACGAAGAATCGCCAAGGGCTATGGAACAGAAGAGGTCATTGAGTTCTGTGTTGACTTTATTCCCGACCTTGACTCGATTGGTGTTCCTGAATCGAGACATGAGGGGAGACTAAGCGGAAAGGGGACACTAGGGAGGAAAACATATATTGGTATGGATGATGATTATTTCAATAAAGCGCACTACACAGTTCTACAGAACTCCTCTTTGGTAGATCTGTATATTGAGACACACAAGGATCTCTTATGATCCGAGTTTGTAGGGAAGACTGAAGCTTGGATTACGCGTAAGCACATGGAAACTTTCGGCGGTTGATTGTGAAAAAAATGTCAAGGTGATGAGAGCATCCATGAGCAACTGTATTTATTGGCTATGCAATCATCATGGCATATCGTCACATACAAAGGGTATGAGATAAATGGGAACATATTCTACACAGTAGCCCAAGATAAAAGGAGTACCAACCAAAACAGTGGTGTCCGCATAGATGCCACAGACCCGAATGGGAATAAGCAGACATATTATGGACGCATAGATGAAATATGGGAACTAGAATATGCACCTACTTTGAAGATCCCATTGTTCAAGTGCCAATGGGTCAAGGTGACCGAAGGCGGGGTAACAGTAGACAACGAGTATGGAATGACAACAGTAGACCTTAGTAATATTGGGTACAAAGACGAACCATTCGTCCTTGCCAAGGATGTGAATTAGGTGTTCTATGTCAATGATATGTCTACCAAACCAAAAAGGGGGAAAAACGATAATGACTCAACCAAAGAGCCAAAGCGCCACATAGTTCTTTCAGGGAAAAGAGTCATCGTGGGAATTGAGGACAAGTTGGACATGTCAGAAGATTATAAAAAGGATGACCGAATTCCGCCATTCAAAGTGAACAAAGACCCTAGCATCTTGGTAAATGATGAGGACACTCCATGGTTACGACGCGATCATAACCAAGGGACATACGTAAAGAAGAAGTTCACTGCTGTGCCCACTTGATGATATAGTGATTTAATGTAGTGTGTGTTTGAGATATTATGTAATAATTGTGAATTCAGATGTTTATTATGTCATGTTTCAAATTAAATCAATGTTTGATTTGGTGGGATTTCTCTCTCAAAAAGGTAAATTAGGATATTGAGTGATGAAAAATTAAAATATTAACGTTAAAATGATGTGAAAACAAATTTCCTGTCCAAACCAATAGTTTTAATAATTTTAATTAAACACTACATTTTTGCATTAACAAAATAATAAATATTAGTTACATTATGTTTTATAATTGTAACAAAAAATAAAAAAGTTAGGTTATAGATTTTTCCTATGTGCAATAAAGAAAAAGAAATTCCATATTTTTAACAAAATAATTTTATGCCTTTTATTTAATTTATTATGTATTTAACAAAAACTATTGCATTTCTATTGTATTTAACAAGACTATTGCTTAAAACAGGCGGGAAACGAAACTGCAGGCCACCTTTACTCCCGGGTGGGAAGCCCACCCGGGAGTAAAGGTGGGCTGCAGTTTTGTGGCCCGCCAAAAAAAACCCTTTACTCCCGGTTGGTAACACGCACCGGGAGTAAAGGTACCTTTACTCCCGGTTGATAATACGCACCGGGAGTAAAGGACCTTTACTCCCGGTGGGGGGATAGCACCGGGAGTAAAGGGGTGTGGCCTATATATACCAGTGCCATCTTTTTCCTTGCGTTCTTCACCGATTCCTCTCCCCCTGCGCCCACGCCACCCGGCCCGCCACACCGAGGACGCCGCCGCCACCCTGCCCGACGCCGGTCATCGCCACCGCCTCGCGCGCGTCCGTGGTCCCCACGCCACCCCGCACGCCGACGACCTCGTGGCGCCTACTGCTGCACGCCCCGGCCCAACACGCGCGCCAGCCGCTGCTTGGTTTGGTAAGTTTTGGTAAGTTTGTTCGTGATGCGATCTTGATCTGAACAATGCGGATGTGTACTGTGTTGTTGCGGATGTGTACTGTGTTGTTCAAATGTCAAGTTCGTCGTCCGCGAGTGTGCACAAGCGGCTGTTGTCGGCCACCAGGCCATTCCTTAACGACGACGACAAGCGTAGTCTTTGTCATTAGTGCGCATAACTAACACGTGTCATCCAGCGACACCAACGAAAATGGCAAATTAAGCGTACGACGATACAGTGGCTAGTCACCATTTATCTTTAAAAATAGTTACAGATATTACAATTGATGTTTCAAGTTACCACCATAAATCGATTTATAAAGACGGTTGGTATATCACCCTGAAATCAATTTGTAGACATAGTTGGTAATAATGTGACCGGTCTCAAAAAGAAATACAGCGCAATGAAGTTCATAACCCTTTCAAGTTAGATTAAGAACTTTCTATTGAAGTTGTTGAGCTAGAAGACATGTACAACCTTTACTTGATGATATTTTCAATTAAAATAGTATATGGACCCAAAATTATGCTTTAAATTTTTTAGTTTTTCAAATTCAATTTTAAAATTTTTCAAACGATTCTTTAATCATATAATATATAGTGTGTGATGGGATTAAAACTTTGTATGTAAGCGCCATGCGTTTCTATGTATACGGCGGAGCACCGCCGCCCTCGTTCGCCCTAGGGTTTAGGGTTTATACGGCGGAGCACCGCCGCCCCCGTTCACCCATGTGTACAAACATATATACGGCAGAGTGGAGCACCGCCACTCTTGTCACACCGCCCTCTCTCGCGGCCTAGTCGATCAACATTCGTATTATCGTTATCGTTAACGCTAAACAATCACACCAGGGCGAACCGCGCTGTTGATGTCACCGACATGGTTCACCCTAGTCACCGACGCAATTCGCCCTCGGCCGTTTATGTATAGCCCTAATTTGCCCTAGTACCAACGCAGTTCGCCCTAGTGTGGCGAATTGCGTCCGTGACCGAGGGGCAAGATTTAATAATGCATATTGTTCGTAGATTTTACGCATGTAAGCAAAGATTTGATGTACTATATATTGGTTTTGTTTTTTGAAGCTAGATGGCTGACCCGAGAAACATGGATGAGGAGGAGTTGATGATGAATTTGATCAACACTGGCACTCAAGTTGCCGGCGATGATGGTGCTAAAAATAACGTGCAAGCGGATGCAGATGACGGGAGTCAGTACTTAGCTCTTGAACAAAATGAGCAACAACATATTAGCCAAGTATATATTTTTTATTATTAGCTATATATATTATCATATGTCTTATGTGTGCTCATGACATTAAAAATAATGTTTATGTTTTTTAGCCCTCTGGATCGACATCAACAACTACAACGAAGAGTAAAAATGTTCGAGGTCCCAAAAAGCCATTGGAGGGCCGCTTCATCATCTCGGAGTTCAATGTGGATACAGGAGAACCGGGGGGGCGAATAAAATGAAATTTGTGCACCACTGTGGTTACCTTGTACGGGACCGGCTTCCGATTAGTACCCGTGAATGGAAGAAGAAGACCAATGCTCCTCATATCAGTTTTGTCTCCGATCATGACAAGACGTTAATTTGGAAAGATATCTTGGTACATTTCACGCTCCAAACAGATGGTTATGATGATATAATTGATGGTGATGAATTGAAGGAGCGAGTTAGGGATTGGGCAATGAAGAAGATGGCCACCCAGTTTCAGACTTGGAAGAAACACCTATACACGACGTATGTCAAGAAGAACATAGCACCAGATTTTACTGTCCTAGGCCCGATCTCAAAGCAGAGGCCTTATTGGGATGAGTTTGTACAGTACAAGACTTCGGAAGAGGGTGTGAGTCGGGTGATAAAGAACCAACGTAATGCCCAACAGAAGACATACCACCATAACTTGGGATCAGGTGGCTACTCGACTGCCATTAAGAAGTGGAACAAAATGGAAGCAGACCTTCTTGCCAAGGGTATCAGACTAGAATCACTCGAGTGGGGAGAACGTGCAAAGAATTAGTTTTTCGCTCATGGGGGAACACTAGACCAGGAGATAGGGAAGTGCGTTTATGGCGCAAGACTACAAGAAGCAGCAGAAAGATTGTTTTATGCTCAGAGAGCTACCGCTAGTGATGCGTTCAGGCCCAACAGAGAGAAGGATGAGCTAACATACGCCATCGGGACTATTGAACATGGTGGCCGAACTAGAGGCAAAGGAAGTGTCTCATAGGAGCATGGATTCCCTCAGGACAGACCTTCCTACAGAAGCCTCCAGAGAAAGAAGGAAGAAGAGGCACAGCGGCTCCAGAGGTTGGAGGAAGCGGTGCGTGAAGCACAGGAGTGGGAAAAAAACCTTGAAGCGAGAATGCAGGAGGAAATCAGAAGGCAAGTGCAAATAGCAGTGAGTGCAAGCAAGCAGGCATCAGAGCCAAGAATCAACATTAGCCAATCTGTTCAGTTGAAAAGTAGCTACGCTTCCACAGAGATACCAAATCAAGGGGACACAGGACTGCGCTTCCCTGTGGATGACGTCACTGAACCTTGTACAACGTGTGAGCTACACATTCCGAAGGGAAATTCCACAATCAAGGTGGCTATCGGTCTTGTTAATCCTATCGACCGAACCAAGACACCAAGGATTCATGGGAATATAATCCAAGAAGGATATGCTACCATCTCGGTAGATAAAGCTGAAAAAGGTTTTAGTGATTTGCCTCTTGACATTCCTGGAGGTGATGGCGAGAAGACTCTAGGAGAAGCGGAGAAGACATTCATTCTATGGCGCAAGCGCTACATCATCATTCTAGGGATGTCGGCTCCACCTCCTCCTAAACTACCTCACCATAGGTACGTGCGGATGAAAACACTACATCATTAATTTGTATTAGCTTAAATAATTAACAATCTGCTCATAATAATATGTCATTCCTTTTTTTGTAGCAGATCCTCCCCCAACCTAAATCCAATTGTTCAATGGCCAGATCATTATAGTGCTCTGTACGATGACATTGTGTTGGAAGGCGAGGCTGCATCCACACCATCTCCAAGGAGGTCTCCAATGCCACAGCCGCCACCTCCAAGGAGGTCTCCAACGCCTCCCCCGCCCCCGCCTACCAAGAAGCCTAGCAAGAGGCCAGCCCCTCAAACGAAGAACCAGTCCCCGCCTGCAAAGAAAGCCACCGTGAAACCAAGGGCTATTCCCAAAATAATATCTGAAGAGAAGGAAGAAGGAACTGATGCATATAAAAAAGATATATCTAGATTCTATGACAAACTTAAAAAGAATCAAGAAGCAAGGAGAAACCCAGAGAAACCGTACTTCTTCGTAGCTCCAGATATTCTAAGAAAAAGGGTGGCTTCTTACCAGCAACAACAGCAGGAATCTCGTAAGCCGTCCAAATCAACGTTATCGGACTATGACCGCACTCTCACCAAGTCAATTGAGGCGGCACAGAAAAAGAAGCGGGCAGGGAAAGGAGTTGCCCAACTCGGACAACAAGCGCACCAATCAGTCCCCCCACTAGTTGTTGGTAATGAATATGGTTCGAATTTAGGATTAATGCATCAGGCAAACATACCTCCGGATGTCGATTTGGATCACCTTGGTGAATTTATTGATGAGACTGGTCTCGACCTTTACCAGATATTTGGTGATGGAAACATTGAGAGTGCGGCAGAGGTTGATATTTGGAAGAAAAAAATTATACTAGGCCAGAGTCTATACAACCCTTAAGCCTTATCTGATCTGGGGACGCAAATGTACCTGCTAAACAAGTGGTACATGCAGGCGTCTACCGGTGGAGACTTCTACATTGGTGTCAGAATTAGAGACGAACATTGGTTCCGTGGTGATGATGTTATGTATGTTGACTTTGCAGAATTTTATCAACTATGCCACCTGACCTCTCTGGACAAAGTTATCATTAGCTGCTATTGCCTGTAAGTAATAATTCTTTCGATCTATTATTAAACTCATCATATGTGTGTATATGCATATAAATTATCCTAACAAGTACTATATATATATGTAGATTTACAATGACAGAGCTCAGAAAGGAAGGCTGCAATGAAATTGGTTTTGTTGATCCCTATATAGTATTTAAAGACCCAATTACTCCAAAGACTAATTGGAAGTCTGAGTCAGAGAGTAACCTCATGAACTTCTTAGTGAACCAACGCCACAAGAAGGATATACTCTTTCCCTATAACTTCAAGTGAGTGTTAATAATGTCGATCATCCTTAATGACTCATATATTGATTCTAGTTAATTAATGAGTGTTATGCGTTATATCCTATAAACACATGCAGCAATCACTGGATATTGATGGACATCGATCTGGTGAAAAGTCTCTTGATAATCTATGACTCGATGAGAAAACCACAACAAGACTACCAAGATATGATAGATATTATCCAGAGGTAATTTCGGGATCTCTAGCAATTATATATACACACAAACATGATGATTAACTATATCTGATGACGTGGCAAATTTTTTATTGGGTAGTGTTTGGAAAACCTTTATTGAGAAGCAACACATGGAAAAATGCAAAGCGCCACTGAATGTAATCCCTTTGAAAGTAAGTCCCCTGAATCGCATCATCTTTATTAATTAAACATATAGCTTTCATCGGATCACCAGATTGGATGACAAATCTTTTTCTCGTAAAGTGGTGTCTGAGGCAGGAACAGGGGAACAACTACTGTGGTTACTATGTTTGCAAGTTTATCAAGGTGGTCTCCCAAAGAACTCCTACAGAGAGACTCAAAGTACGTTAAAAATATACTATATATTCATTTAATTATTATTATTGATTGTGTTATTATGTCTTTATATATATATATATATACATATATTAATTTATTTTCCTTTAATTCAAACCTGTAGACTCGATGGTTGGAGGAAAAGGTCATACGGCAAGACCAAATCAAAGCAATTCAAGAGTCTATAGCCGGATTTTTTAATGAGCAGGTCATCGATTCCAATGGCGAGTTCTACTTCAACCCAACACTGCCATGGAAGCCAAGCTCGAGGATGAAAGAAAACTTGTTATATCACAACAACTGTAATGCAATCTTTTTGTAATATATGCACATGAAATAATATAATGCAAAATACACATATGCATGCATGCATGTAAATATATATATGATGCATGCATATATATATATATATATATATATATATATATATATATATATATATTCTATGCTTGAATTGTGTGATTTAATACGTTCATTGTGCTTGAACCGAAACATACTATACGCGCGTATAAATGTATAATTAGCAGCGTACAATACGACTTCGAAAACCTATTTTGAAAAGAAAAGAAAAAAGGAATAAAACCTTTAGTCCCGGTTCGTATTACCAACCGAGACTAAAGGTGCCGGCCATCTTGGCATGTCAGGAGGCACCTTTAGTCCCGGTTGGTAATACGAACTGGGACTAAAGGTCCTCCTTTAGTCCCGGTTTCTGACTCGGGACTAAAGGACCCCTTTAGTCCCGGATGCTTGCTCCCGGGTGGGGAACCGGGACTACAGGGGGTTCCCCACCGGAAGTAAAGCTCTATTCTCTACCAGTGGTACGATTCTAATTAAGTTCAAACAGAAAACCAAAGTAGGCGACAACATGGAGTTATTATTAATCATCAAGCACGGAGGGCATATATTATAACAATAATCTAAAAGCAGTTCATCTCATAACAAGCTATCTTTGCAACAGGATGGACGGATCAGCCATTGGATGATCGGGCAGCTCGAAGTTGCGTTGCCTGTCGCCCTAGCTTAATTAGCCAATGTAGTAGATGGGGTCGGGCAGCTTGAAGGTGCGCGCGCCCTCTGGCGTGCCGAGGATGTCGCTCCACTGGTCGCCGATGTTTCCGACGATGACGTAACCCGCGTTCTGGAGCTTCTGGCGTGCACCGGACTTGTAGCCGATGGCGGTGCCCTTGAAGCCGATGGGCTTGAGCAGCAACTTCTCCCAGCCGGAGTAGCCCTGGCGGCGGAGGTTGGTGACGGTGATGGCCCTCTGGTCCTCGGTGCAACCCGTCAGGAACACCGGCTTGATGCCGAGCGAGATGAGCTTCTTGAAGAGCCGCAGCGTCTCCGGCAGCACCGGCGCGCTCCCCTCCAGTACGTACTAGTTGAAGCTCGTCGCGTTGTACGGCTTAGTACTGTGATCAAGAAATGAAACATGCTGATTAGCAGGTTGGTTACAATTAGCACGTAGCGTGTTATATAGTTTTACGTCCTTGTGTGTATGTAAACTATATACATGTACGAACGTACCCAAAGCCGTGTTTGGCGTAGTAGGGGAGATTAGAGAGCGAGGTCTCGTCGATATCGAACACCCACACGGCCACACCTCCTTGCCGTTGCCGGCGACCTTGAGGCCCTCGGCGTACGCGATGGCCTCGTCGACGACGACGCGGGAGTCCCGGCGATATTGCCGGTCAAGCATGTAGTGGCCGACGTAGTCGTCGCAGTTGGCGGGCACCGTCTTCCAGTCGCGCTTGTTGTAGGCCTCCACGGCCAGCCGCCAGCTGTCGCACGGCACGCCGGCGCGCCGGCCCAGGTGTCCGGCGGAGCCCAGCACCGGGTGCAGCTCGTGGATCAGCGGCCGCGGCCGCCTCTATCGTGAGCGCCGTGGGCATCCGGATAATGTTCAGATCCCATGCGGCGCAGGTGCAGCTGCCGGTGGCCACGACAGCAGCCACGAGCAGGACGACCTTGGCCGCCGCCGCCATTGCTAGATGCTAGCTGGCTTACTCTTGGTCTTGGATGAAGTATAATTGCTTGTTGCGATGGCCAACTGGCCGTGCGGGTAACATAGAGGGTGCTTACTGCTTTGCATCATTGCATGGTGGGATATGCGGGATCGGAACTGGTGGTGTCTGATCCGCATGTGAGGGATGGGCGTGGAGCACGTGCATTGGGGTCCGATCTGCATGTGAGGGGTCCGACAAAAAGATATGGTAAATATTAGTGGCATTCGTTTTGTCAAAAAATAATAGTGACATTCGTCGTCTTTGATTCATTGCCTGTCTAAGCCCCTTAACAGGGAATAAGGGCTTGTTTGATACGTGAGTTAATTGCTATGAGTAGCTTGCTAAAAATTAACTAAGATTAGCTCTAGGTATCTAAATAGGAGAACTAACGGGTGAGCTAATTCTTTAACCAAGTCTTTAACTAGTTGTTAGCAAAAACTAGCTAGTCAATCAAATTAATTTAAGCTAATTTTTGCCCCAACCAGTAATTAGCCGTACGTATCAAACATTCTCTCAAACACAGTCCGGTGAGGGCATTAGGCAGTGTCCATCCACTGTTCATGAGCACTGCTTGTATGCTACTCCCTCCGTCCCATTGAGTTTGTCGTTTGAAAACCGTGTCCCCCTCACAATCCCGATTTCCGAGCGACAAACTCAATGGGACGGAGGGAGTACTGATCGCTTCGGACACTTTTTACTAGACGTTGCCTTATTCACACTATTTAATATTGTTCAAAAGAATTGTTTTCTGAGACTGTGGAGCACGTGCATTGGAGTCCGATCTGCATGCGAGGGGTCCGACAAAAAGATATGGTAATTATTAGTGACATTCGTCGTATTGGATTCACTGCCTGTCTAATTAACTCCCTCCAGTTTGATACGTGAGCTAATGGCTAGCTATCTAAAAAAATTAGATAGCTAGCAATTAGCTTTTATGTATCAAACATGAGAGCTAATAGATAGGCTAATTGTTTAACCAAGTCTTTAACTGGTTGTTAGCTAGCTAGCTAGCCAATTACGACTAATTTAAACTAATTTTTAACCTTAACTAGTAATTAACCATATATATATCAAACATGCCCTAAAATGAAGGCCGGTGAGGGCTTTAGGCACTATTCATCCACTGTTTATGACCACTTGTATGCTGTTCACTTAAGGCACATTCACTATTTACTAGCACTACACCATGACCCACTTTTCGTGGGAGGCTATCTGTCATGAAAGGTACCTTTTGCCTACATTAAAAGGTGTCCATAAAGGTAGCACTAGTAGAAAAACAACTTTCGGTTCACACCTTTAGTCTCGGTTGTATTGGGGTCTAGGACTAATGTGAGCATTATTTCCGGTTCTAAATTTTGCAGGCACCACACTACTATACAAAATCTTTTACGCAGCATTTGCAAATAGGTCTCGAAGACGGGCAGGCTTTTAAACCACCTCGGTTAATGCCTAGATTAACCGAGGCGGTTATTTTTTATTAACCGAGGCGGTTACCGCTCCTTAAATATATTAACAGAGGCCCGCCTCGAAAATGGCCTGATTTTTCCAGGCAGGCATCTTATAAGGCCCGACTCGGTTAATATGGCCAAGCCCACTCCGATTCAGAAAAGTCCATCTCGGCCCGCTTTATCCCTCAGAGTATATATATGGGACTCTAAGGTTTCACAACTCATTCTTACTGACTTCTCCCCACTGAGCCATCTCTCCAGCCCGACACCCTCTCTCTAGCGGCGTAGGCGGCGCTCCCTCCCTCCCTCCCTCTTCGCAAGGCATGGCGCCCCTCTCCTCACCCACGCAGCGGCACAATAGGCCGACGCGCGCGCCTCACCTCCTCCCTCGTCGCATGGCCTAGCGGCACCCACCTCCCCCACACAACAGCACAGCAGGTCGGCGGTGGTGCTCCTCCCGGTGGTGGAGCGACTGGATCCGGCGGTGGCGCTCCTCCTGGTGGCTGATCAGATGGTGGAGCGGCCAGATCCGGCGGCGGCGCTCCTCCTGGTGGTGGATCTGGTGGGGGAGCAGCCAGATCCGGCGGCGGCGCTCCTCCTGGTGGCGGATTCGGCTTTGGAGCGGCCAGATCCGGCGGCGGCGCTCGTCCTAGCGACGCGGATCCAGGGGGCGGCCCCAATCCACGGTGGCGCGCGAGGTCGCCCATACCCATGGCGGATCTACTACAGCGGCGGCAGATCTGCGTGGTGGCGATGCTGGCGCGGACGTGGCGGCTATGGGCATGCGATGTGTTGCCGGCGTGGACGCGGAGCGTGGAGCGCGGTGGGTTACGGCTCCCCCAGTGGTGACAATGGCAGCGCGCAGGGGCGGCAGAGCTAGGCTCAGATCCAGGCCCGGTTAGGGCTGGATCTGGGCTTTTTCTTTTTTTGATATTTTTAATCAACCGAGGCGGGCAGGCAACCGCCTCGGTTAAGGCCATGATTCACCATGACCTTTTGGCCGAGGCGGTTGCGAAAACCGCCTCGGGTAACCCAAAATGCCCGCCACGGTTAAATTCTTGTAGTAGTGCCAAAGGCCCTTTTTATCTGGATTGGTAACACTAACTGGGACTAAAAGCCACCCTTTAGTCCCGGTTGGTGTCACCAACCCGGACTAAAGGTCTCCCACCCGGGACTAAAGGCCCCCCACGGGTGAATTCAAAAGGAGAGCATCCAGAATTTTATCACATATGATGTGCAGTTGAGTTGGTAAGGAAAACCGGGACTAAAAGCCAGTTCTCAACCGACCTCAATTGGATCGGATGAGCGATCGAGTTGGTGTGGCAGCTTTTGGTCCATGGCTTGGCTGAATATTAAATCTCACGTAGATGGCTCATGATCTATCGTGTAACGAGACCCAGTTGTATATGTTATTAAACATATCATTAGCAATAAACATGCTTATATATAGGATAATATTAAAACTTGAATTTTGTGGGCTAGCCCTGCTTTCATGGTCGGTCCCACCACTACAAAAATGATTTATAGAAAAAATGCTTGTTTTACCGGAGATGGTTGTAATGTTAGCCGTTCCAAAAATATAAGTGTAGAGGTGCCACGTACCACGCTCCCTCTCTAGGTCAGGGCACGGCATGCGACCGTGGCAGCTCTGCCCCAGCGTCTTAGGCCCGTGCTCTGCTCCTGCCCCCGCGCAAGCCTACACAACGTTCGTGACGGCATAGATGTCCACCGACTTCCTTGGCGCGCTGTGGAATACTTCCGCATATATTGATGGCAGCCCTCAACACCATGCAAAATCAGTCCGCAGATGACTGGGTCATGGACTCGGGTGCTTCCTCCCATGTGCATCCAATGAAGATATTTTCTACTTTTCCTACCCTCCCTCCCCCTCGCTCTCCGTGACTGTGGGCAACGGTTCTTCCTTGCCAGTCACACATGTGGGGTCTTCTCATTTATCTACTCCTTCATCCAACTTTCACCTACATAATATTCTTCGCGTTCCTTCCATTGTTAAAAAACTTATCTCCGTTTGGTTTCTCTGTCAAGGATCTTTGCACTCGACACACGATTCTTCGTTGCAATAGTGTTAGTGACCTCTACACCTTTGGCGCCCGCACCCCCGCATCTGCTGCTACCCTCCTCTCTATTGGTCACGTAATTCGATGTTTGCATCGTCGTCTTGGTCACCCGGGTCACGATGTCCTTGCAGCCTTGAATAAAACGGGGATTATTTCTTGTAATAATAAACTAGCTAGTAGCTCTATATGTCATACGTGTCAACTTGGCAAACATGTCCGTCCGCCTTTTACTAGATCATCCTCCATTATCACTGCCCTATTTTCAGTTAGTTCTTTGTGATCTCTGGACTTCCCCTATTAGTAGCCCTTCTGGTTACAAATTTTACCTCATTATAGTGAATGATTGTACTAATTATTTCTAGGCTTTTCCACTATGTTATAAGTCTGGAGTTCATGATATGCTAATTGTGTTTGTGGCTAATGTGCAAAACCAGTTCCATTCCTCTGTTGGCTCTTTTTAGCCTGACAACGGGCGCAAATTCGTTATCGTATAAATGTTGATTTCTTTCGTCAACAAGGAATTTTTCTTTGGCTTTCTTGTCCACATACTTCCCAACAAAATGGCAAGGACGAGCATGCCATTCGCACTATCTTATGGTGTTTTTCACACATTGCTCTTTTATGCCAACATGCCCACCTCCTTTTGGGTCGAGGCCCTCGCTCGTGTTCCTTCTTAACCAGTGTCCAATAGCACCCCTCGGGTTCGAGACACCGTTTGCTTGCCTTTTCGGTGCACCTCCAGACCTCAGTATTCTCTGTGTGTTTGGCTACCTTTGTTATCCCAACTTAGCGTCCACTGCCGACCACAAATTGTTTCCCTGCTCCGCTGCTTGCGTCTTCCTTAGTTATCCACTCGAACGCAAAGTCTACCAGTGCTACAATCCACTCACACAGTGAGTCATCACCTCTCATCATGATTTTGGATTAGTTTGTGTTCCCCTTCGCCGTGTCATCTCCTCCCAATGGCATCACTTCCCTTGACTACCTCTATGATGCATGTAACTCACACATCCACCAGGATGAGTTCCATGTTTTCTCCTACAGGTCCTCCGGAGGATGTCTTAGTCACTACTGCTAATGATGATCTAGTGCCTCTCCTCGCTCGCATCCCCTTGACGCTGCCTGGAGCACTGGACCCCATGTAGCCACGCGCGACACTGGCATCGTCTTCATCCTTAGCTCCTCAGTCTTCCATGGTTCGTGCACCTTAACCACCTCCACCGCTGGCTCTGTCGCACATGGTGACACGCTCACAGCATGGCATCATAAAGCCAGAGGATCGCCTCAACATTCATGTGAGTTACTCCGGTGTCTCACCTATCCTTGCGACCTACAGATCAACTCTTGCGGACCCTCACTAGCGTCAGGCTATGCAAGACGAATTTGATCCACTCATCAACAACTCCACTGGGATTCTCGTTCCTGTGCCTAAACCAGTAGGTGCCAGCATTGTGATGGGTAAATAGATATTTAAACACAAGTTTCATTCAGATGGTTCATTGGTTCACTACAAGGCTCGTTGGGCTATCCGTAGTTGTTCACAGCGTCCCGGTATTAATTTTGATGAGACCTTCAGTCCAGTTGTCAAGCCTGCCACCATCCGCATTGTTCTGAGCACCAGGGTTTCCCAGTCTTGGCCCATTCATCAGTTGGATGTCAAAAATGGCTTCCTTCATGGGAATATCTCAGTGATAGTATATTGTCAGCATCCATCCGAATTCATCGACGCCGCTCATCCCGACCATGTGTGCCACCTGCAGAAGTCCCTCAATGGTTTGAAAAAAGCCCCTCGTGCCTCGTACCAGTGGTTCACCACTTATATCCGTACCTCGGTTTTGTTGCTCACGGTCAGATGCTTCACTTTTTGTCCTTCAGTATGGCTCTGTACTTGCCTACATATTGCTCTATGTTGATGACATTATTTTGACAGCTTTTACCATAGAACTCCTTTAGGATATTATTGGTCGTCTTTGTTCGGAGTTCTCCATGACTGATCTCGGTGATCTCCATTTTTCTTGGCATTGATGTCTATCGCTCTGCTGATGAGTTGACTCTCTCCCAGCGCCAATATGTAGTTGATCTCGTACAACGTGCTAGTATGTCTGAATGCCACCCTAATGCTACATCTGTTGACACCAAGGCCAAACTCTCCGCTGCGGAAGGTTTGCAAGTTTATGATCCTATAGAGTATCGCAGTCTTGCTGGGGCGCTTTAGTATCTCACTCTAATTAGACCAGACCTTGCAAATGCTATTCAGTAGGTCTGTCTCTACATGCATGATCCCAAGGAACCACACCTCCATTTCAATAAACGCATCTTGTGTTATGTTAAAGGTACTCTGGACATGGGTCTTCACATTTTAGCTCACTCACCACTGACATCTCTCAAAGCATATTCAGATGCGTATTGGGCTGGCTGCCCCGATTCTTGGCGCTCCACATCTGGCTACTGCATTTACCTCGGTGATAACCTTGTCTCATGGTCTTCTAAGCGGCAGACTATGATATCATGTTCCAGTGCTGAGGCCGAATACCATGTAGTAGCGCATGCTATTGTAGAGTGCTATTGGTTTCATTATTTGCTACAGGAGCCCCATCATCCTCTTCATATTGCCACCTCTATTGCGATAATGTGAGCGCGGTGTACATGACCTCCAACCTAGTTCATCATCGGCGCATAGAACATATTGAGATATCAACATTCATTTTGTGCGTGAGATGGTTTCCTTAGGACATGTTCCAAGTTCTGCACCTCCCCTCGAGTCATCAGTTTTCTGATCGATATCATGACCAAAGGTCTCCCAACTTATTAGTTCTTCAATGAGTTTCGCTCCAGTCTTTGCATTCGGGAACCTCATGATACGACTACTGCAAGGTGTTAACAGAAGTGATGTGTTGTGTAGGTGGGGTGGTAAGCTACGCGTGAGGCAATGCATGAGGTCTTGGGTTCGAATCTCACAGGACGCAGCGGTGGGAGGGATTATTTTTTTAAAGCTGGGAGGACCTTTAGTCCCGGTTGGTGTTACCCACCGGGACTAAAAGTCCCCCTTTAGTCCCGGTTCCTGACCCGGGACTAAAGGACCCCCCTTTAGTCCCAGATGCTTGCTCCCGGGTGGGGAACCGGGACTAGAGGGGGTTCCCCACCGGGAGTAAAGCTTTGTTCTGTACCAGTGTATGTAGATTGCATATTTCCTTATATGTAGATTGGATTTTTCCTTGTATATGTAGATTGCATATTGAATGAACCTTGAATTGATCCTTATACCATCCTTCCTAGGGGTTGTGTTGAGCTGTCCAAACCAATGGATGCACCTAGAACTTGTGGAGAAAGTAGATCGGGTCCAAACCCTAGAAATTAAATTCAAACACAAGTGATATCAATAAAATCACAACACACAAGAGACAAAGGATTTCTCCCGTGGTTCAACTCACCACTAAGGCTTGTCTAAGTCTATGTTATTGAGGGAGCCACAAGGGATTGGAGTTTCTCCTAACTCTCACATAAACGATCGATCAGGTAGAGCATGGAGGCTCTGCCATAACATGCAAAGGCTCCGTGGTGCGGAGGTTCCGCGCAAGCGAAAAAAGATATGAAAGGTAAGCTCTTGGCTAAGGTAGGCAAGATGTTTTTGTGTATTGGTATTGTATTGTGAGCACTTGATTCATCCTAGCATACCAACGATCCCCCTTTATAGTAGGTCTCGTGCTATAATCAATTTCAAAAGATAAAATCAATTTTGACTAATCCTTTTGAGCTTCGAAGCCATCACTTTTGAATTGGGGATCTCCTTTTACATGTCATGCACCCACTAAATTGTTGTCAACACTTAACAAAAGCCATTAGACCATTAATTGTATGGTCAACATTACCAAAATCCATTTAAGGCTTGATTGCACTTACAACCTCCCTGTCCACCCCTATGCTTCTTCCAACTCACAAACATGATTTGCCTCTCCCTCGTTTCCTCTTTCTTGCAAGTGCTCTCATTTTCCACTCCTACCAACGCCTGCCCTCCCCCCTCCCCGCACTTTTGTGACCTCGCCGATGCAAGCATGGACCTGGCCATGTTTTGGATCAAAGATAGGCGATCACCACATTGCTACACTAACAAATGGCATGATGGCATATTCATCCCAACCCTAGAGCTGTTGGCACTCGCCTATAAGAAGTCAGATGTTGAGCACCCAAGCATAGAATCCCTTTCCTCCACTATAGCTGCTAGGGGGCTAGCTCCCTACCTCCCATTCTCCACCAACCTAAGCAGACCACAACCCGAGGAACTAGTAGTAGGAGTGCCAAAGCTAGGAAAGAGTAGCTGTGATGCACGTCATTACGCTGAGACTCGCTCCCTACATCCTTGACGTCTTCTTCCTCTAAGACTTGCTAGTGCAGCTGCTGCGATGCACATCGTTGCTCTGAGCCTCCCTACATCACCTCCTCGCTATGGCATGATCCTATATATCTTCATATGCGCCTTTAGTTAGCTTCCCATGACCCTCTCCTCTCCATGCTGGACTCTTTCCTGCCATGCCATCGAGTGGCCAGACCAAACAAGTTATTGTGCTAGTTGCAGTCTTAGATCACCAGGAGCCCACACCAAGCCATTGACATTCAAGTAGGGCCACGAGGTCTCGTCTTTTTAACATCAATGTGCCTAGAGCACCATGATCTGGTCATGGGCTCTCCCACTATGGCCAAGATGCGCTGAGGGCACACCGAGGCACTCCTATAACACGCTGGTGCTTTAAAACAATCTATTCTACATCCTACCACACAAATTTAATCTGGATAAAAAATAACTCAAGCATGGCTCCGTATAATCATGATCAGTTTCATGTAAATGATCATAGATTATAACTTCCCGTCATGTGGCGCGGAAGACATGGCAAAACACATGAGATCAATATAGTCGACATCAAGAAAAATTATCGTACAACTTCATGCAACCCAACAATATCTCTCTAAAGTCATCTACATGTAGGGGTGGAACAAATACTACACACAGATGTGCTAGCCACTGTTGGCGTGATGTGCAGCCTAATGATAAAACCCAATCTAAGCCATCACACACTCACACTGCATGCAGGGAGCAACGGTCCGGCTTGCTTTGGAGTTTGGACAAACAGGAGCACAAGGGAAGGTGTGGCTGTAGATCAAAACTAGGCCTCATGCACCGCCGCACTAGCACCCCCTGGCTCAACATCCATTTATAGCAAAAATAGGAAAAGAGTCATAGTGGGCTTCCACCACATGGACCAAATCCAGTCCAATTATCCTGACCTGGGCTCAATCTGATTGGACCAATTCATGGCTGGAACTTGGCTCTTGGAATACTTCCAACACAAAATTCAGTGTGTTCATCCACATGGTTAAGCATTATACATATATACCTAATATTAAAGAGTGAATGGTTTCTTCCATTCTGTTTTTTTCTTACTTCCTAAACTATCCTACCGTGCTCCTTATCCCATATATGACTTAGATTCATGACCCGTGCTCATATGAGTTAGCGAGATTTTTAGTACCCGGATTTGTATCCTAGAATCTTATGATACTATGATTTGGTTGTAGATAAAATAGTATTTAAAGTTAAGGGGTTTTGATAATAATGCCAAGAATAGCACTTAAATGTAAAAAAGTGATATAAATTAATCAAAATCAATATTATAGCCTTCAATCTATACAACATAATTGGGTCAGAAAAATCTATACAACATATTTCAAATCTTACATAAAATATATAATTTATAAAATCTAATAGTGTCCCGATACTACAATAGAATCCTACGATCTGGTAATATCAAGAAAAAACAATACTTCCTAGGATCCAATTCCTAACAACCTTGACAGCTCGGATTCAGCAATGATATAGAGTCCAATTCGAAGATATATTGGCAGTTGCACGTACATAATTGCTAGTAAGCACTACTAGAAATTTGAAACTCT
Organism: Miscanthus floridulus; assembly: GCF_019320115.1. Lineage (NCBI taxonomy): Eukaryota > Viridiplantae > Streptophyta > Magnoliopsida > Poales > Poaceae > Miscanthus > Miscanthus floridulus. The sequence goes on from NC_089596.1 coordinate 34,575,773, forward strand.
CTGACGGTTTTGATTTTTTTTTATGGTTATTGCATAAACCGACAGGGTAAATAGCATTATCTTGACGGTTTGTGAAAAACACATAGGAAAATTGATATTATCTTGATGGTTCCTACAAAACACTCAGGGAAATTAAAATCCATCAGGGAAATTCTTAATTAACTTGTGACTATACATAACCGTCAGGAAAATACCAAATTTCCTGATGGTTTCATATTTTTTTATGGTTATTGCATAAACCGTCAGGGTAAATAGCATTATCTTGACGGTTTCTTGAAAACACACAGGAAAAAAACTGGAAACTCAAGAACATGAACAAAATGTTTTCTCCTTTTAATATGCAGTCAAATTTTGTAACTAGTCTTTCTCCCTCATGCTAACTCCAAATGATATGTTTCTTTTTCCTAGTTCTTTCTAAAATCATGATCTACCAATTGAAAACATTTGTTTGGATACCCATTTTGAAAAAATCATTTGTTTGTTATGGATAATTCATCCTTCTATATCCAAATTAACATAAAATTTTTGCAGTAATTCAAAACTTTGCTAGAAAATCCTACAAACTTGAATGACAAAAAGTTTTTGGTGTACAGTGTTCCAATAAAATTTGTAGGGGCGGCTGAATATAGACACCAAATATTAAAAATTAAGTACTAAAATTTGAATTTTTTCAAATGACCTCGGACGGAGATATGACCAAAATAAAAGTTGTCGATCTCAAAAAGTTATAGAACTTCGTTGTCTACAACTTTTCATTTGAAATTATTTAATGTTTCAAATGGCTATTAGAAATTCAATTTTAAATTATTGAAGAACTCTGATTTCTCTTTTTAATCTCTGGCTAAAACTTGTAACTAGTCTTTCTCTCTCATACTAACTTAAAATTTGATGATGTTTTTCCTAAATTTTTCTAAAACTTACAACTATTATTTTTGTCACCTTTTCATGTGACTTTGTTTTATCAATTGAAAATTTGAATTTAAAAAAAATGTCAACTTCAAACAACATCTTGAAGGAGTAAATGATTTCAGCTGAAAAAGTCATGAAGATAAAAGTTGTAGAAATGATCCAGATCTACAACTTTTTTATGGTCATTTCTTCATCCGTCAAAGTGGTAATAACATTGTTCATAAATTTTACATATCTCTATTATAGTTTCATAAACTATAAGAGGAATATGTAAAATTTATAAACAATGTTACTATAACTATGTCGGATGAATAAATGACCAAAATAAAAGTTGTATATCTCAGAAAATTATAAAACTTTGTAGTTGACAATTTTTTTATTTGAATTTCTCAAATTTGAAATTTGAATTTTCCTGACGGTAGCGTATGATTTTTTTTGTCGGTTAACACCGACAGAACAGAAAACTTATCCATGATGGTATCCAATTTCCCTGGCAGTTCAGCACCGACAGAAAAATAAAAATTAATTTACCTGACGGTGCCCCATCAGACATTTTTTTAATTTCCCTATCGCGCTAGCCCTGACGGTTATTTCCTGACGGTGTACCATCAGAAAAATTGATTTTTTATTTTTCTGACGAAATTTTTATTTTCCCTGACGGTAAGTGCACCGTCAGGAATTTTTGCTTTCCAGTAGTGAAAAGTCCGAGGATTATATTGCAATCTGTCGAGAACTATTACTTAGAATATTACTGGTCTATACGTAGTCTGCACATTGATGGGTAGTCGAATTTCTTCAAAAAAGAAAGAGAAATAACTAGTCAAAATCAAGTTTTCCCCCATAATATTAAACTTATAATATGACAAGACATTTATTATATCCCGAACAATTTGTGTATTTATATTACTTAGCAAGTAGTAGAGATTCATCTCAAATGTCACCAATGCTCATAAGCTAAAAATTCTAGCTCTACCAAAAACCTTGTGGTAGAGAAGGAAGCACCAGGCAGTAATGCAGTATTGATTTGATGCTCCTAGGATTGATTCACGACTTAACAGCTTGATTTGATGGTACAGCTAGCAGTGCTATCCATCTTGGTGGTGATCAGGAGGCCAGTGTTCATAAGGCCGTTGTATCTCCTTGGGCTGAGTTGACGCTTCCTGCCCATCCTACATAACAGGAACAGGCCAAACAATGTACACATCTAAAATCAAATGACATTGACAATGTTGAAATCATCAAAGTAAGAAAAGTAACTTGTATGGTTGTTGCTTCTCCCTTTTTTAGTGTATATATGGAAAACTTATTGCTACATGACTGACCAAAATAAATTTTGCAAATTGTTTCCTATTAAGTATATCTATATCTATATCTTCAAACCCCACTACAAGTTCTATCACAACATGCAAGCCATCCACATCATTCCTCACTAACTATCGACATCATCACCCACTAATGCCATGTCAGCTCACTAATTTTCAACCTATTAATGCAATCCATCCACATCACAATCCACTAGGTGTAATTTCCATTTCCAATATATAAGAAATATACAGGGCATGCATGTTATTTGTTTGTGATTCCATCATCTTATAATTTGATCTAATTCTTAGTTTTTTAATGAATTCTTTCATTGACAACTCAATTTTGATAAGAATAAATGCAACATATAGGTCAAACCCATATATACATGCAACGAATTTTAAGAAAGCCCGCAGCAACATGCGGGGTATGCTTTTTAATCTGTGTTTTGCATCACAAGTAGAAAATGATTTCCCATCAAATGAAATGGAAATGCATGTTTCGTTTCCTTTGTTCCTATTACAGGAACAACATGAACAGCAAAAATATGAAAAGATAAATATCTTTCTGCTCAATTCAATATCTCAAGATTACATTAATTAGTGAGAATAAACTTGAAACATTTAGTCTATAGCATGGAAATATGACCCATACCAATTTTATTGCATCTATTTTCAAGAACTACATTAGACACAATATACGAGTAAAAGAAGAGCAATGCCATGACATGATAAGGGACATATAAAGGTTCATGCATCTGTCCATGCTGATGTGCTTTTGAAATTAAAGAAAGTCAGGTCTTGCATTTACACTGGAGTTTAGGCCCTAGTACTGCAAAACGTGTAAAGGCTAGTAGGATAGTCTTTTGTCTAGATATGCATGCTATAACAAATTAAAGGCATATAAATCTCACCGAAATAGTGAAGAGAAAATGGGGTGAAAATAGAGTCGTGTTGTCGGCATAAAACGATAAGCAAATAGAGAACGAGAGGTATGCCCAAGGTTACTTTAATCTAATCATGCCATAGACTATGTAGCAGTATCAAGGTAGTACAGAAATCTTACTTCTTCTATGCTTGTTGTTTGGCACGCTATCATGGCTTCTTGCGAACTACAAGGCCTTCTGCAGTGAACTTTCTTCTGCTGCTGCTGATCCTGTTAGCTCAAGTTGAAATATATGTCATATACTATATTATTACAAAGAAAATGGACTGCATCAGTAAATGACCAACATGCAGAAATAATATAACAAGACATTTCCTTTTGAGTATATATATATGAAGAATTAGCAGATGATCTCTACCGCATCTTTGTGCAATAGTAGTATTTTCAGTAAAATGGTCCATAATAGACTGAACAGCACCTGTTGTTTGTCACCATTGTTCAGGAGGGCTGAGTCATGTTGCACTGCAGGTGATACTTTGGTTGATTCTGTGTTCAAGAGTGTGCTTTCAAAAAAAGACATGGTGTGCACTGCTGGTTTCACGAGCACTGATCGGACTTTATGTTGTGATGGTATGTGGTGGGTTTCATCATGCAGCTGTCCTTGATCACCTGCTAATGGGTCGCCTACACCAACCTACATCAAAACATGAATGGTATGGATAAGATTATTGTACATTTCCTTGAAAAACTCTTCGTCGTGTGCATAAAGGAATAGAGAGTTGCTGACACATTAACTAGTTGAATTGGATAAAAGGAGATCATTGGTATAATCATTGCTTTTGTGGTGGGCGGATGCAATTTTATCCAGAAGTTTGCCTTAGTGTTTTGCATTGTTCTTTGCTTGCTTTATTGTGTGTGTATTCACTCTCTTCAAAGTTGAACATACACCAATTACCTGTTGATTGTTCTCCATGTAACATTTTAACTATTAAAACATATTGTATTTATTTTTTATAAAAAAGAAAGGTGAAAAGACGCTTGTGTGATGAAAGGAAAGGGTTATTTCATGATTACCTATAGATATATACTGTACGAGAATAGACTAGCAGCTTGCAAGTTGCAAGCTTGCATAATTAGAAGACCAAGTGTCGGATACTGGCATATTCAAATGTATTCCAAACTAACTAATATTTTGCTAATTTTGTTCAATATAATGCAAATAGCCTAAAACTCCTGATTCTTATCCAGAATGAAGGGAACAACTAGTAACAAATTACCTCACGGGACATCTTGGCAGAAGTAAATCTGCTGTGGCCATCAGCCTGCCTCTTCTGTTGGTGCTGCTGCAGTTGCATGGTTTCCGCAGCTTCAGCGGCTTCCGCACCACACCCAGGGAGCATATCTTTCATGGCCTCTGAGGTCACTTCTACCTTTTCATCATCGTTCTGTTCCATCATTGTCACGGTAGAACGCAGCTGCGTCTGCTGGTAGAAGACCTTAGACACGACCAGCTCCCCGACCTTCTCCTCATCCCTGCCGAGGTGGTATTGGTGCATCACCCAGTTGGTCTTCTCCGGCTTGTTCCCTTGCTTTCCATAGTTACTGTACAGCACCAGGATCTTCTTGCACCCCTTCTGCCGACCAGCAACGATTACTGGACGTGTCTTGCCGGTCTTATGCCACTGCGCCTCGCCAACATCGTCACCGCGTTTTGACTGGATCTTTCTCCTCTTCCTTGTGCCAGAGGTGTAGGCTTTGGATGGCCTGTGGAAGAAGTGCTTGATGACGCCATCTCTTGTCACACCTAGTGATAATCAATTAACTTGGTATAAGCACAAGAGTTTGTGCAGTCATGGCATATATACAAGTAACAAGTTGAGATGCGTATCAGTGAAATTGTTTTGTCTCATACTAATATATGTAAGGTCTGGTGATTAGTGTCAATTATGGCTACACGTGCATGTTTATTAACATATTTAACCACTATATATAGCAAATTAAGTGTAGAAAATTAACCCCAGCGGGAGAAAGAAAAGGTAGCCTACCGCTATAGCTATCTATATTTTGGAAACTTCCGAAGCATCTTCCCATCATGAGGGAGACGTGAACAAAGTGTGTGTTCAGCACCAATTTTGCATAGATGAAGAGTGTATTTGCAAACATCCCATGGACATGTGGTGGTGGATAATACCAAATCTGTTAAAAGATGGTAGATGAGCACACCAAGTTCAAGTGATCAACAAGAGTATATGACCACAATATAGATCTAGATATTAGATAATCTACTGCTTCTTTGTGTGAACACGTGGTAGGGGAAGGCGGCGCCGAAAAGGCTCCCTGTTGTGGTACTGTAGCCGCTGCAGGGGCAGGCGCTGAACGGCTCACCTGTCTCACTGTAGCCACAGCAGGGGCAGACGCCAGAGTCAGCCCTGTTGTGTTATCTAGTCACTGTTGCAGCAGGGCAGTTGTACTAGAACTAGATAGATAGAGTTGTATAAATAGTTTGCCACTGCAACTCAGTAAAGAGAGTGAGTTCAGATTTGCCATCTCCTATACAGAGCTCCGGCCAACGCTGGTGTCTCTGCTGTGTGTGTATGCTCTGTTCTCCCTCCCTTCTTCTACCTCTAGCCATAGTATCTGGTCGGCAACGACAGTTCGTGGTCGGCATCGCTAGTGTGTGCTCGGCAACACTAGTGAGTGGTTGGATATCTTCCTACCGGAGATCGAGGGGCTAACACTAGATTCAGATTGATGTCAATAGAAAATCTTTGTGAAATAGAACTCAACTGCAACAAAAACTAGATGAATTCAAAAAACAGATCTAATCTAGGAGGAACTAGGCAGTCTTTTATTAGGTAAAGCCTTTACGTTGCACGCAGGATGGGGATCACCACGCACGCACATGGGCCTAGCTCGGCCTTCAGAGCATAGCGCATGACTAGGCTTTATCCTCACTCACACGGCCACCGTCTTCCAAGGACCTCTGTCTTCCTCTCCTGTCTCTTTCTCTCCCTCAATACATGGCTGCCATAGGCCATCCTCTGACAAATCGGGCAGATCCAACAACGTTGAACCTTGTTCAACAAGTTGAGTGGATCTCTGGCGACCCCGACCAACTAGGTTAGTGTTTAGGGTTTATGGGTTTCGAGTTTGGAGTTGGGGATTTCTTTGTTTTTCGGCTATAAAGGAAAGATTGGGGAGGCCGATTGACCGGCAGTGGTGACAATGGGAGAGGGGAGGTAGGGGTGCCGCACATCGGGTGGTGGGAGAGGCCGGTTGGGCCAATGCTAGCGGCGGGGTTGTTGGCTTGAGAGGGAGGAGATGGATACTATGATTAGGGTGCGGTTGTGAGTGGCAGAGGAGGTGACATTTCATTGCCAGAGCCAGGCGGGAGGAGGCATTTTGTCATCGGAGCCAGGGGGAGGCCGGGGCGCTCAGTGGAGAAGTGTGCGTGCGGTATGCTAATAGCACGGTCATGCATGCGTTAACTGTGTCCCTTTTATTAAGAACAGAATAGTCACATAAATTCAAGCCAAGAGAGGACCTAAGTGATTAGGTGTTTTACCACACCACTCACCTAACTAGATGAGCTAGGCTCACTTTCTAAAATTAAATGAATTCTGTCAGATCATAATTCTAAATAAGTAGTAGCTGATAAAACATACATGCATGATGGTGGCAGTGCGTGTATATTGAGGGCTAGGCTGAAGGGGAGTATAATCTCACACCTGGGAGATTCTCAGGATGGGTGTAGCAAATGCCGTCGTTTCCTTGAAGTGTGGGTATGAAATCACCGATGAGGGGGTGTGCTCTGGAGCCTCCTTCCTTCACCATGGACTCCAGGTGCTCTATGAGCTCCTGGTCCGACGGATCAAACTTGACACCGGCTGGAAACCCAACCATGTCCTGCAATAGCAGCATTTGAATGCATATGCGTATGTATGAGAATTTAGGGAAAACAAAAGGATCATTGTTACTGCAAACTAGTAATTTAGCATACCGGATTGCAGTCGAGCTCATGGTCGCAGCTAGGGCAGCGCCGTGAAGCTGGTGTCGAGCGTCGTTGGTCCTTAAGCTTCTCGTCGCTGAGGTCGGAGGTGCTGTTGCTGCTGCTCATGGCGTTTGAGTGCCCCCTATTCATGTTGGATTCACGCATTTATGCACAGTAGATTGTAAAATTTAAAAAAACAGAAGAAGAGCTGCATGTTGTAAATGAAAGAAGCTAGGAAGATGCCTTTTAGAAAGATGCTGGCCTAGTCCGCAAGGACTATAATCCCTAGCCCTGACCGTCAGAGAGAAAAACAATTGTCAAAAACGTTGGATGAGCCTAGATAAGTGTTCTGCTCCCGTCCTAGACCAAAGCGAAGCCTTATCTTTGATCTTCTGCAAAATTTGATGATTTGATGCCTTTTGCACTAGAAAATCCCTGCATTTCTTTCTTTCCACACTTCCCAGCAACCCAAGATTATAATGTAAAGTAATTTGCTGCTCTCCCCAGTCTGAACGTGCGGCAGGGGCGGGCGCCGAAAGGGCTCCCTGCTGCTGCACTATAGCCACGGCAGGGGTAGGCGCTGAAAGGCTCTCTAGCCGCACTGTAGCCACAGCAGGGACAGGCGCCAAAGTCAGTCCTGTTGTCACATCTAGTCACTGTAGCAGCATGACAGTCTGACATGTCTATGTATTAGGATTAGATAGGTAGAGTTGTAACTCAGTAAAGTGAGCGAGTTCAGTTTTGCCATCTCCTCTGCAGAGCTCCGGTTAACGCTGGTGCTTATGCTGTGTGTGTGCGCGCTCTGTTGTCCCTTCCTTCTTCTACCTCTAGCCATAGTGTATGGTCGGCAACGTCGGTGAGCGGTCGGCTCACCCGTGTGGAAGATCAGGGGCCAACAAGTCTTATTAAAGTCATACAAGCTCCGTCGCCGGACTAACCGCTAGTAATGATGGATGGTTTGGAGATGGACGACAACAGCGGCACTGCTGTGACTGCCCAGCCCCGACAGGAGGTTGTCGTGCGTACGGTGCAGGAGGTCAGCGGCACCAGTTGGCCAACGCTGACTTGCACCAACTATGACGAGTGGGCGGTGACCATGAAGGTCAAGCTCAGAGCCCGATGGCTCTGAATGCCATTGATAAGGGCACCAACAACGAAGAAGATGACATGTCAGCGTTGGAGGCTATTCTCGCTGCTGTGCCAGCGGAGTACATGGGAGCCGTTGGGGGCAAACAACTCTGCTAAGGAGGCATGGGAGGCCATTGCAGCGATGCGCGTCGGCTCCGACCGCGCAAAGAAGGCGACGGCCCAGCTGCTGAAGTAGGATTACGCCAACCTAAAGTTCAAGGATGGTGAATCAGTGGAGGACTTCTCCCTCCGCCTGCAGTCGCTCATCAGCAAGCTGAGGAGCCACGGCGTCACCATCGACGAAGATGAGGCGGTCTCCAAGTACCTCCACTCCGTACCGGTAAAGTACATCCAGATCGCTCTCTCCATAGAGACGATGCTGAACTTTTCCACCCTCACCATTGAGGATATGATAGACCGTCTGCGGGCGGTGGACGAGCGCATGCAGCAGGCCACAGCAACGACGAACAGCGACAAGCTGCTGCTAACAGAGGAGGAGTGGGCTGCCTAGATGAAGAAGTCCGGAGAAGCCTCCTCCAGCCACGGTGGCGATGGCAAGCGCCGCGGCAGGGCTTCTTCGGAGAAGAAGACGAAGGTCGACCCCAACACCTGCCGCCGCTGTAGGAAGACGGGCCATTAGACAAAGGAGTGCCCAAATCGCCAGCAGGAGAAGAAGGTTGAGGCTCATTTAGCGTAGGCTGATGAGGATGATGAGGCCACTCTCCTGATGACGACGTTCTGTGCACTACACAACTTTGAGGCCAAGGAGAAGGGAGAGGTGATGGCGGTGGAAGGGCACGGCAAGGCTCTGAAGGCTATCAACCTCGACGAACCACGCGCCCAAGTCCAGCGACAAACAGGAGCAGCGATGGTACCTAGACTCTAGCGCCAGCAACCACATGACAGGCTCCAAGGAAGCCTTCTCCGAGCTCGATAGCAACATGACCGACACGGTGAAGTCCGATGATGGCTCAAGGGTGGTGATTCAAGGGTGCAGCACCATCATCTTTAGGTGCCGGAACGATGAGCACCACGCGCTGACAGATGTGTACTACATCTCGCAGCTTCGTTCAAGCATCGTCAGCATTGGGCAGCTGGACGAGCACAGATGCGAGGTACTGATCGAGAGCGGGATCCTAAAGATTTGGGATCAGGAGCGACGTCTTCTCGCGAAGGTAAAATGCTCACGTAATCGTTTGTACCATCTCGACTTGAAGGTGGAGCAGTCAGTGTGTCTAGCAGCACGGCACACCGAGCAGCCGTGGCTATGGCATGCCTGGTTCAGCCATCTCAGCTTCGACGCGCTCGGTCGGCTGGAGAAGATGGTCCGAGGGTTGCCCCAAATCAAGCACGCAGGCGAACTGTGTGATAGCTGCCTGGCTAGGAAGTAGAGGAGGCTACCGTTCCCAAAGGCAGCCAAGTATCGCGCGGCAGACGCTCTTGAGCTCATCCATGGCGATCTCTGTGGGCCAATCACCCCAGCCACAAACGGTGGTCGACGGTACTTCCTACTGCTCGTGGATGGTTGTAGTCGCTAAATGTGGCTGCAACTCCTGACAAGCAAGGATGAGGCGGAGGCGGTGATCAATAAGTTCAAGGCGCACGTGGAGGCGGAGAGCAGCAAGAAGTTGTGCATGCTGCGAACTGATTGTGGTGGCGAATTATCTTTGGTGGAGTTCGCTGCATACTGCGCGGGTCAGGGTGTGGTGTGACACCACACCGCGTCGTACTCGCCATAGCAGAATGGCGTGGTGAAGCGGCAGAACCAGACGGTGGTTGGCATGGCTCGATCCATGATGAAGGCCAAGAGCATGCCGGCAAGGTTCTATGGTGAGCGGTGACCACGGCGGTGTTCATCCTCAATCACGCGCCCACCAAGGCCCTGAAGGGAAAGACGCCATTCGAAGCTTAGTATGGGCGCAAGCGTAGCGTGTCCTTCCTCCGGACATTCAGCTGCATCGGCCACGTTAGTAAGACGAAGCCGATCCTCACCAAGCTGTAGGATAGGAGCACACCAATGGTACTCCTGGGCTACAAGGAAGGTACCAAGGCGTACTCGCTCTATGACCCACGTGGTGGCAAGGTGGTTGTCTCGCGCGACGTCATGTTCGACGAGAAGACAGCCTAGGATTGGGGCAATCCGAGCATGGGTGAAGCTGGCGGCTTCACTAGCACCTTCGTCATCGAGCACTTGGTCATCCACGATGGTAGAGATGTTGGAGAGGAGGTGTCGACCACTCCAGCAACAGAGCCGAGCACTCCTGTGGTGGTTCCGAGCACTCCGGGAGGGGTTCCGTCCACTCCAGGAGTGGTGACGAGCGGTCCAGGGGCAGTGTCGAGCACTGCAGCTGGCGTGCCGAGCACTCTAGGTGTTGTGCAAACCACTCCGATGGAACAGGGGACTCCATCGACGCTGATCGAGTTCGCCTCACCTCCAAGCGACATCACCGAGTTTGTGGATGCTTTTCATGATCGTGAGGAGGTGTAGTTCCGCTGGCTGGACGACATTGTCGGTGGCACAGGGTCCTCAGGCCTGGCGGGTCAGCTGCTCAATGACCCAGAGCTGCTTCTCATCAGTGCAGAGGAACCACCCACGTTCGCGCTGGCCGAGCGCGATGCCAATTGGTGACGGGCGATGCTGGAGGAGATGAAGGCAATCGAGGAAAACGAGACTTAGAAGCTCACCGATCCTCCTCCAGGATGCCGTCCGATCGGCTTGAAGTGGGTATACAAGGTCAAGCGGGACGAGCGCGGTGCCATTGTCAAGCACAAGGCACGCCTCGTCGCCCGAGGCTTTGTCTGGCGCGAGGGCATCGACTTCGAGGAAGTCTTTGCGTCGGTAGCGCGCATAGAGTCTATCCGACTGCTGCAGGCTTTGCAGCAGCGAAGGATTAGCGCGTCCATCACCTGGACATAAAATCGGCCTTCCTCAACGGTGAGCTGGAGGAGACGGTCCTCATCAGGCAACCTCCGGGTTTCACCGTCAAGGGAGCGGAGCACAGGGTGCCCCGACTGCGCAAGACGCTCTACGGACTACGACAGGCCCCGCGAGCGTGGAACACCAAGCTTGTCGCCACGCTGGGCAAGCTTGGGTTCACGTGGTGTGCAACCGAGCACACGCTCTACACACGGCGATGGGGGAAGGAGGAGCTCGTTGTCGGCGTGTGTGTGGACGACTTGATTGTCACCGACGTGCGTGCAGAGGACATTGATAGCTTTAAGCGTGAGATGGCGGCTCATTTTTAAATGAGCGATCTCGGCGTGCTCTCCTACTACCTCGGCATCGAGGTGAGATAGGGGAAGGAGGTGCTCACGCTCGGTCAGAGCGCGTATGCCTTGAAGCTGTTGGAGCGGAGCGGCATGGCTGAGGGCATGCCATGCATGACTCCGATGGAGGAGCGGCTGAAGCTGACAAAGGCTAGTACCACGACGAAGGTAGATGCAACACTCTATCAGAGCATCGTCGGCGGTCTACGCTACCTAGTCCACACGAGGCTGGACATTGCATTCGCTATAGGCTACGTCAGCTGCTTCATGGAGGATCCCTAAGAGGATCACTGGGCCGCGGTGAAGCGGCTGTTGTGTTACGCCGAGAGGATGGTGGATCAGGGGATCGTCTTCCCCAAGACTGGCAGAAGTGGGCTGCAGCTCACTGTGTTTAGCGATGTAAACATGGCGGGAGACATCGACAGACGACGGAGCACCTCTGGCGTACTCGTCTTCCTCGGGTCGACTCCAATCTCATGGCTGTCGCTGAAACAGAAGGTGGTGGCACTGTCCACGTGCGAGACAGAGTACGTGGCGGCGGCCACAGCGACGTGCCAAGCTGTGTGGTTGCGTCGGTTGCTGGGCGAGCTGACTGGTATGGAAGCTCACCCACCAGCACTGATGGTGGACAACCAGCCCGCCATCGCCATCGCGAAGAATCCGGTTCTCCACGACCAGAGCAAGCACATCTACATCAAGTTCCACTTCCGCAGGGACTGTGTCGATGGAGGGTAGATCGTCATCGAGTTCGTCGAAACTGATCGGCAACTTGCGGATGTCCTCACCAAGCCGTTCGATTGTCTTCGGTTCACGGAGCTGAAGAAAATGATCAGCATGGTAGAGGTTTTAGGGTTAGCAGCAGGATTAGGGGAAGAATTGTAAAGTAATCTGCTGCTCTCCCCAGTCTGAATGCGTGGCAGGGGCAGGTGCCGAAAGGGCTCCCTGCTGCTGCACTGTAGCCACGGCAGGAGCAGGCGCCAAAAGACTCTCCTGCCGCACTGTAGTCACAGCAGGGACAGGCGCCAAAGTCAGCTCAGCTGTCACATTTAGTCACTATAGCAGCATGGCAGCATGACATGTCTGTGTACTAGGATTAGATGTGTATAGTTATATTTATAGCTTTCCACTGCAACTCAGTAAAGTGAGCGAGTTCAGTTTTACCATCTCCTCTGCAGACATTACTACAGAAATGAGATCTAGTCCCGGTTGGGAACTGGCTCTACTCCTGGTTTCCCAACCGAGACTAGCAATCCGGGGCTAAAGGTGTTGTTCTTTAGTCCCGGTTTGCCACAACCGGGACTAAAGATCCTCCCAGCTTTAAAAAAAAATAATGCCTCCCACCGCTGCGCCCTGTGAGATTCGAACCCAAGACCTCATGCACTGCCTCGCGCGTAGCTTACCACCCCACCTACACAACACATCTAACAATGGATGGGATGCTTTCCTTTTGAACTAACCCATTCGGGGACCTTTAGTCCCGGTTGGTGTTACCAACCGGGACTAAAGGGTCTACCTTTAGTCTGGGTTGGTATTACCAACCGGGACTAAAGGTTGGAGGACTTTTAATCCCGGTTTAGCCGTTGGGTAGGAACCTTTAGTCTCGGTTGGAGACACCAACCGGGACTAAAGGCCTTCTAGTCCCGGGGGCAAAAAATGCCGAGGCTAATGTTAAATTGGGACATCGTTCTAAAGTCTGTTCTCTAGTAGTGAGAGCTTCAGCCAACGCTGGTGCTTGTGCTGTGTGTGTGCTCTGTTTATTTCTTTTTTTACCTCTAGCCATAATGTGTGGTCGGCAACGTCGGTAGGTGGTCGGCTTATCCGTGTGGAAGATCAGGGGCAACATATAATGCTGGAGTGCGATCACTGTCTTGCGATTGATGGGATGCAGTCGATGCTTTCCCACCAAACTGCCACTGAGGGCGTGTTTAGTTGGGGGAAAAGTTGAAATTTGGCTACTGTAGCACTTTCGTTTTTATTTGGCAATTAGTGTTCAATCATGGACTAATTAGGCTCAAAACGTTCGTCTCGCGATTTCCAACCAAACTATGCAATTAGTTTTTTTTCGTCTATATTTAATGCTCCATGCACGTATCGCAAGATTCGATGTGACGGCTACTGTAGCATTTTTTGGAAAGTTTTTTTTTAACTAAACACGGGCTGAGTCGACCGCTGACCAAAGCATGTGATCAAAGCTGCGCATTACCCACCCAAATTAACAGACCAATTCCAGACACGCCTAGTGAAGCAGCAGTATTTAAAAGTGGATGCCCAATTCCAGGCTGCAATGGCAAAGGGGGCCAAACACCAACGTTTGGCCATCCATGGGCTTGGAGAGTCTATCAGAAGTTCCTATGCGGTTTTAAATTGCAAGCAACCAGAAGAATTTGTACTTTGGAGGAGCCCAAACTTTCCAAATGTTGCAAATATAATAACTAAGCAAAAGAAAGGACTGATGACGATAAGATTGAAATAAGAATTTACAGGTAGGTGGCTCTGGATTTCCTTCAACTTTAAAACAGAAGACTAAAGAATTTTGGCCTCCTGATTATACAGTTAAACAGTAGTAGCCTCACCAAAGCTAAAATGTCATCAGTGCACTGGGGAAAAGGCGCATATATCATATATATGAACACTACTTGTCATCTGATTTCTATTTTGAACACGCAGATTATTCCAGCCACGGATCACCAGTTTCTCTTACCACTCGTTACCACTGAAAGGAGCCCAGAAATGGGTGAACGGAAGCATTCAAACAGTGGCGACTACTCACTACTGGGCATAGACAACGAGCTAATAAATCGAGAACCCGCAGATAGACAAGGTCGGTGTGGCTGAGATTCAGAGCTACTGCAAACCCAAATCATGAACAACGCCGCCCAGCGGGACATTTAGATCATAGATCTGACAAGCGCAGTAAGGAAAACCGAGAAACGCACGAGATCGAGAGAGAAAACGCGAAAAAATGGAAAAGGAGCTCACAAGGTGTCGGCGGCGGTGGTCCGTCGTCGCGATGCAGCTCGGATCGCTGCGGTTGCCGGCCGGAGGGGGGGTGGGAGAGGAGCAAGAGGAGTGGAGAACACCGTACCATCCAAGCAGCAGAGAGCAGAAGATCGAGGCGAGGCCGAGGGGGTGTGTGGTATGAACGGGAAGGATCCCGTGCGGGCTTTGTGTGCCGCCGCCGCTTCCTTGCTACCCAAGCCACCGCGGAGCTTCGGGCATCATTGCTCTCGCTATCACCGCATCTGATGGGATGGGACCGACGAAGGAGAGGAGGAACAGAAAGAAGTAATTAAGTAGCCTGGGGGCCGGCTGGGGTCCACCGGCCGGACACGAGAAAAGAGCCTGGTCCAATCTTCCTCGCGAAGCGTCGGCCGCCGAAATAAGCTTACGTCGTCAGCAAACGTGATACTGCCTCAACCACCTGTCAAACGCGGTCAGACCACCATGCCACGGCTCTACCACCTGAAATGGAATTTTTCAAGCGTTGTTCCCTATAATAAAATAATTTAACAGTAAACTAAAGGGGTGTTTGGTTTTTTAGTCGTTCCTAAAATTCATATCACATCAAATATTTAAATACTAATAAGAAGCATTAAATATAGATTAATTACAAAACCAATTACATAGATGGAGACTAATTTACGAGACGAATTTTTTAAGCCTAATTAATCCGTCATTAGTACATGTTTACTGTAGCACAACGTTGTCAAATCATGGACTAGTTAGGCTTAAAAGATTCATCTCGTAAATTAGTCGCAAATTATGTAATTAGCTTCGTAATTAGTCTATATTTAATACTCCATGCATGTGTCTAAACATTCGATGTGACAGGAATTTTAAGAGGTACCGCAGAAACCAAACAGACCCTCAGCATAACTCAACGGGTTAAAGTTACATCCACCCATACAACACAAGTAGTGTAGTTGTATGGCTTCGATCCAACAAGTTGGAGAACGTGCAAATATATGCATTGACTTGTCAAATGCGTGCATCTATAGTCCCATGTATGTCGTGTAGCGTATTTGCTGACATGACATTTAATGTGGACAGTTTTATGCATATAATGTAGCTTCACCCCTAGTATATCAATGATGATACAACGCGGGCGTCCATTCCTTCGGATGCGACCGCAAGCGTGCCGCCACCACTACCACCAACACCTGGTGGCCTTAGAAAGGGAGGGGCTTGGGGACGGCAGTCGGACAGGCGGTGGAGATGGTTCGACTGGCGACAAGCTTGGTGGCGCTGGCGCCACCGAGCGGGTGGTGCTAGACAACTGGTGGGTAGTGCCGGCGGCGGGGGCCATAGGAAGCTTAGGTCGTCGGTGGACTGTGATTAGGGAAGTGTGGGGAAGGAGTGGCGGGGGTGGGAGGCTGACGGTGAGGTCGCCGGTGAGGTAGCCAGCGAATAGGGCAACGTCCGAAGGTGGCAACAGGCAGGAGGAGGAGGAGGTATGTCGACGGCGGATTGGGATTAGGCAAGGGTGGAAAGGAGTGGTGGGGGTGCGGCCGGCGGTGAGGTAGCCGGCGGCTAGAGCGGGTCTGAGGTGGCGGCGGGCAGTGAGGAGGAGGGCATTTGGACGCTGCCGTCCATCCGGACGTCCGGGTGCTACCTGCGCCACTGGCATATATATAGAACCATGTCTTTGTCCCCCTCTCATTTGGGTTTCATGCACGTAGTTGATGATTGCCGTGGAACTGGAATACATCAACAGCCTGTTCGCTTGCTCGTATACGACCGTGGATTATAAGCTGGAACAGTATTTTTCTCTCACACCAAACCAGCCAGCAGTAAATAATCCACGATCGTTTACGGCCTGCCGCACAGGCTACAAGACGTCCTAGCGCGAGTATTGACTATGCCATCAGTACGTGCATGCCAGCCACACCATGATCTCACTATAATACACCATGGCTCATTGGATAGATCACAGCTGTAGGTCTATTATACCATCATGCTTGTGTAAACTGCTGCTATGCTATGATCATAAGTAGTAGACTAGATCTTGGTATAACTGTTTATACAGACGACTGACCAGTCTTTCAATCTAATCTTTTCTTAATGGCCAATGTACTGCAAATTCACAACATGAAAAATCATGGAAAGAAACGGTAGTCCTACTTGCAAGTTACTAGTACTAATGATGAAAAATAATCGGTCATTCGCTCTGATCCTTTTTTGCTGAAGCAATAATGAGTTGCTCCACTGTGGACCTATCTAATGCCTTGTATTATGACATGCACATGCATGTATCCACCACTCCTCGAAGGTCGCTACCCCAGATCAGGACAATACAGCCGGTTCAAAACACTCCATCATTGTCGGATTTTGAACCGGCACAACCAACCGGCAATGATGAGGGTTAGCTATCACTGTCGGTTTCTACAAACCGGCAGTGTTCTTCAACTTCACTGCCGGTCTTTTACACAACTCGGCAGGGAACACTGTCGGTTCGTGAGACCACCCGGCAGTGTAACCTCGAACATCACTGTCGGTTTTTGTTTTTAGCCGACAGTGTTGTCATAACCAGCATTGCCGGTTTGTGACAAGACCCGGCAGTGATAGCTAAGCCAACGCTGCCGGTTTATGGCTCAAGCCGGCAGTGCCATCTTGGCCATCACTATCGGTTTGTTGCTAACCGGTAGTGATGGCCCGTTCGCATTTTATTATTTTATAATTTATTTTAATTTATATTTTTTTTGTGGAATCGGGTTTCGCTTTATATACGCTATGTAGACGACAGGTCTATCAATATTAAACATTATAAATGTTACGGTTACAGTTCAAATGTTCTTATCAAGATCTCGATCCCTCAAAATAAAAAAGAAATTATTCGATAAGATGAAGCATGCTTCTCTGACTTCTTACAATAATCTAGCGAGCCGCTCTGGGCCATACTGGTCTTTGAACTTCACGGACTGAGCAATGAAAAATACTTCATCTTTTTCCAATACCTCGGCTAAGATGAATTTTGCCAGCTCCGATTGCAGTGCGACGATCTCCATGTCTAACAACCTTTCGTGGTTATATTTCTTGCGCTGACATTCAAAAAAGATGATATCTAAAGAGGAATCAGTAAATAATTTTGTTGAATTATTAAAAGACATAAATAAAATGGGGATTATACACACCAACTTATCTACTTCTTCCGATATCCCGCCGATGTAGCGAAACATTGCCTACATTACATAAAATCCGCATTTATTGGTTCCCACAGGCTGTTTTGGATACTTTTCCTCCATTTCGACAACCTTGAATGTGACTTGCGTCCCACCGATATGTCTTCTTCTGATACTACGCAACATTAAAAGAAGAAACATTAGAAAGCGGTATGTGTGATTAGAAAATAATATGTTATTAGGATCGCTTACTAATTCAGCACTGCCACCGGTGCATCCAGATGATGAAATTGTTTTTTCTTCGAGTCCCACATCTCGATCAGATTTTTAGCAAGATTGACACAAATGATAACGAAATAGTTGCTGCAATCATAGAATCCTAATTATCGAATAATCTTAACAAAAAAAGAAGCATAAAATTAAAAGCCGAGAACACATACTCGCAGTTGTAGGCTAGAACTATATGTGTTTTGTTCTTTATCTTGAATTCATCGAAAACAATAATCAATCTCTCTTTGAGGTCTTCCACGTCACAACCATGGAGGCCTAAACATGTCTTCTCATTGACTCTCCCAGGGTTCAAGAAGCCTATGTTATCCCATTTGCTTTTTAGTATGTAAAATTTTGCTATACACTTACATAAAATCATGGAAAGTGCTCAAAAGTTAACAATTTGTGTCTCGATAGAGTAGTTAATTGTAATATCGTGCGTGTAGGGTACTTACATAGTCTACAACATCAACATTTGTGAATAGAAAGAGCGTTTCTAGTATAGATGGAACAAGCACTCCCACTCGACATCGAACTTCTCTTCTTCAGGATAATGAAAAATATGTGGCGAATGAATAATAACCTCAAAACCAAAGTCCTCCATCTCTGTTACTTGAGCCATGCAATATTCATGCAAATGGCGCATATATGTTCTCAAATTTTTATACTCGTCATCGGGAACCAAAAGATTGCCCCTTTGATACTTCATTGCCGGTGTTCCCATCCCTTGTACATCATAATAGATGTTTGCGGCCTCTTCCATGATTAATTCGGGGTTGTCTTCGACGTACTTCTGTATCTTCCTTAAAGCTTCGTTGTGTATTTCTTTGGCTCTTATTATAGCGTACTTATTCTGTGTTTGCCTTTCAAATTTGGACTTCAACAAATACTGAGGCAGTGAGGCACAGAGATTGAAGAAACTAACACAATCTTCCTTTGAGATATGTGCTGTAAATTTTTCTTTCATCAAGTTTGTAACGCTGCCACTGAACGACCTTTTGTTTTTTTGTTGGTCCACTTTGGGAGCATTAGCGACTGAATCCAAGGACCTTTTCTGCATCTGCGAAGATGCCTTTGATCTTATTTTGGGCTGAGGTGGAGGAGGAGGAGGATGACGATGAGAATTCTGTTTTCTCAGGGCTGATGAAGATGGAGGAGGAGTCTTCTCTTTTCTCAGGGCTGATGAAGATGGAGTCGGACGAAGAGGAATAGAAGGAGACCTCTGTCTTCTCGAGGGTGATGACAAGGGATGAGGAGGGGAGTGATCTCTGTTGGAAAATGGTGAGTGATCATCATGGGTGGGCGAAGACTCACAGTCGTCCTCATCATCAGAGGACAATTGGTGGTCAAACTTAATGAAGCGCTTGCGCCAGACCACTTGAGAGCACTTGTTATGACCAAGTTTTGGCCTATCTTACGCTGCGGGGTACTCAATGTGTATCTTGTTATACTTCTTATCAAGTATTCTGTCAATGGTGACACGAGCGTACCCCTGTGGAATTAGGTGGCCATTAATGGTCCCATCTCCCGCAGGTCAGGCCAGGCCCAGCACCACCTTGTCTTTTGTCCATTCCTATCGGATGTACAATTTGACATTGACTGGTTTAATGGTGCCGTCCACCGGATGAGGCACATTCGCATCTTCTTCATAGAGTGGCGTCGATCCGCAGCTACTGCGACCCCTCAACTGTGGGCTAAAGGCAGTAGGAGTAGGGTTTTGTGGTACTCCTGACCCCTTGGACAACAAAATTTGCTAGACTCGTGCTTCAATAGTCGCCTCAATCCATGCATCCATTCTGTCTTCCATCTCTTTTAGTCGCCTCAAACACTCTACCTCCAGTTCCGCTCTACCCCTCGAGCGGCTCCCGTAAGTGTGAGATTCTTCGAGGAATGCTAGTTTCCAAGGATCAACACTGGTTCCTCTAGTGCGACCAGGGTGCTCCTTGGTTTCGAGTGCTTGGGTGAGCACGTCTTTCTCCCTATTAGAAGTGCGAGTCCCTTGCCACACGTCCTCAGTTACCTAGGAGATCCTCTAGATGAGTTCGCTCATGGGTGGATTTGTGGAGCTAAATCTCCTATCCTTGCCATGGTGTACATTCCTCCCCATACAGTTTATTACCGATCTTAGATCTCAATGCGCGGTCTCAACATGAATGCCTTCCTCAGCAAGGCGGTCCATCTCTTTCAAGTTTTGCTTCAAATTCTAGCATCCTTTTGGCGTAGCCACGAGAGCCAAGATGATGAGGATTCATCGCTTTCTATGAGTTTTCCTTATTCTTCCTGCTCAGTTCTAAGTACTCCTTAGATAACCTATATTCCGTGAAATCCTGCCAGAAATCCTTCTGCTTGCTAAACTGTCCACCATCAAAATCTGGCTCTTTATTTTAGAGGACAAAATGCTTGTACAATGTCCCCTTGAAATTCTTGAAGCATGTCCCCATGATTTCTTTTGCTTTTTTCTTGACTACCTCCTTGTCATACTCAGTTAGGAAAGTGAAATACTCTGGGATCTTGATATCCTATATGTAATCCTTCTCACTTTCGGGAACCCTCCACGGGTCATTATCTTTCCCAATCCACTTCCTGTACCTAATCAGGATGAAGTTCCTTACAAGTAACCCGAGGATAGTCTTGTATTTGGTCAAAGTATAGGCGGTGAGAGTGGATCCCTAAATTCATTGAACTCAGTGATGTGCCAGTGTGTATTCCTACCAACAGGAATCTTTGACACGCCTCGCATGGATCTGGCCTTCTGGCTACCCGAACCCTCTAGCTCCTCGGCTGGCGGAGGCTCCTGCTGGAGACACCAAGTAAGCTATGACCCTCTCAATTGATTAGCGTGTGTGGCCACATAGTCACATGATACCAAAGTTACCTGGCCATCTTGGTCATTTTGACCCAGCTCAAGCAGGCCGGATGGGGTCCATGGCTACTCATTCTCACTGTCCTGATTGACACCATCACCATTTGTCAGATAATATGGCTCTCCCATCCCAACGATATCAGTCGCTTCTTGTTGCCGATCTGTTCTTCGGCGACGGGGTAACAGGCGACGGCGAGTCATGGCTGTGACACGATCATGGTTACGTTTGGCTGTGGACAACTACTAATAGCATATGTTCATATTATATATATATATAATATGTTTAATGCAAAGTCTAATAATAAGTCCACATACAACAAAGTCTAATAATAGCATATGTTCACCTAGAACAAATTCATTGTTTGATTGACCACATACAACAAAGTCCACCTACTGTTCTATGAAACTAAGCCTTCATCAACTTCCAAATAAGAAAAGCAATGACCATAGCCATAAATAAAAGCAAGACATCTTTCCAAGACCAAGGAGCAATTCTCCTAATCTTCACATCTCCGGTGGGTGGCTTCTCTTCAATCTCTAGTGTCGGCGGATGGCCATGGTTTGCATTCATTGGACCATAGTTGATCGGTTGCCCATGGTTTACAAGGTAGGTCGGATGACTATAGTAGGCCCTCAAAGCTTTAGCTTTTATGTTGTATTTTTTGTGCAAATTACCAGGCTAGCAATTGACTTGAGCAAAGCAATCTTCCCAGGTTCGATAAATCCCAGGCACGTGACCAACATGCACTACATACCATGCCATGTGTAACACCTCTGGTGTTACGAGCTCGCTTAGCACTAAGATTACGGTCAGAGAAATAGATCTATTAATATAGTGAGTAGTTACTTGATTGTGCTAATGAAATCTTAACAAGAAAATACGAAGAAGCGATTTACTTGTTGGCACAAAAAACAATTTTTATAAACAAAAATAAAATATAACTTATAATTGGTACTTAAATAAAATTTGCAGTGCTAGTTCTCGCTGGAACCTCGAATTCTTTTAAGTATCAAATGATAGTAGACAATGCTATTTTGATGTTTGATTTTCAACAAAAACGGTTAAGCACTACACCTATGTTTTCGCACGATCGGTTGTAGTTAGGTGTATACTAGGACGTGGTGCAGGTCGTGGTTACGTTAGAGTTACGATGCCCATGCAAATATTGACCGAACTTTGCTAGAATGCGTTGAGGGCATGTCGTTGGTGCTCTATCCGTGAACCGGCATTCTGCGTGACCTACCTAACCACGAGGAGCTGGTGGTCTTCGCTGTCCCATCGCGCTATGGTTGTTTGCCTGAGCCACTATCCTTCACTCTTTCTCTCCCTCGCTAGTGTCTTGTCTGAATTTTAATAGGAGCACATGGCTCTATCGTGCCCACGCCCCCCGCTAAGCGCCACCGTCCATCTGCTAGCTTCGTCGCATCATCTCTGCTGCACCATGAATGCCGATGTCTACCTCTGTGTGTCTCTGCTCCCCTTTTTCCCTCTTCCAGTCGAGCTCTCCTTGAGCTCTGAAGCACCGCCGCCCGTCCGTCGTCTCTCCCCTTTTCCCCTCGTTAGTGCGCACAAAGCTCCCTTGGTTCCGCGTTGGAGGTGCCCTAGCTCACCTCCTGCTGCTGGCCTCGGCGAGTCGACGCACGCCATGCCACTGCCCTACGGCACCTACCGTCGCCCTGCCTCCATCACGAGCACATGCCAGACCCATAGCACGCCTGAGCCCATGCGCGGCTCTTTGCTTCCTCTCCCGTGCCAGTGCTATAGCCCCGCAGTGCTAGGCCACAACCGCCACCGCCCGCTCATCACCGGTTTCCCCTCTTGCGAGCGCGCTCGAGCCCGCAGTGCCCCGCCATCACCACACCTCCTGCCCGTCCCTCGTGAGAGCGCACAAACTCCCTTGGTCCCGCGCTGGAGCTATAGCACCCCACCAACTTCCATGCCAAGCCCGCTCGGTGCCGAGGAGCCGACCTTGCCAGCCACCGTGCCCCGCAGCACCACCGCCGCCTGCTGCCGGCCATCGCGCATGCCGCTGTGGGTGGTCGTGTCTTTATGGGCCACAGCGGGGAGAGCTTGGGCCGCACCCGTGCCCGTCTAGGTCCGTCGCTGCCCCACGCCATCTCCCCACCACCGGCGGGTGCGCTGGATGGCCGGATTTTGGTTGCCGGAGCCACCATCCTCTGCTCCTCTGCTTCACCGAAGGAGGGAGAAGGTGAATAGAAACTAATACAGGGTTCTCATTGCTAAATACGTGACTCACGTTAATAGTGTTGAGTAGTGATATGTCCTGCGGGTGGATTAAGTAATAGAAAGAGGGCCTCGGTGCAAATTAGCACCGCTGTCGCTAGTTTTCCCCCGTGGGCTGGCTTGCTAGGCCACTACCTGCGCCATGCTGGGCCACGCCTGTCGTGCCATGGGCCATGGCCTGTGGTAACACGCGTCCCGCTGGTGCGCTGGGCTGGCCTACTGCTGATTGCGCGCATGGGCCACCCGCACCCACACCCATGACCGCACGCCCCGCTGGGCCAGCCGATCACTGCCGCGCCTAGGCCGCTCACACCTGTGCGCACACGCCCCACCCGTCTGGGCCGCCGGCTCTATTGGACCGCATGTGCCCATTTCACGTAGGGCCGAGGTTGTTGACACCAGCCCGTTTCGATTTGTAGAGCAATTTCTAAGTTAGCTTATAAGGTAAATTTGTAAATTTAAAATAAAATTACGTAGGTGTCCAAAAATGGTGAAACTAATTTTGTTAGTCTCCTAAAATCATGATCTATCTATCAGCGTATTTGATTCATCTAGTTTTAAAATGTTTCCAGGATTGCTCTAATTATTTTAAAATGTTTAATATTGCTAAAATGTAAACTTGTAGGGATTTCCATGATAAATTGGTGATAGTGTTGACTCTGAAAATTTCATAGTAAATTACTAATATTATTAGCTGCTCACTGTAATTTTTATAGCATAATAATAATTAGTTTACTAGAGTAGATAATGATGCCCTATTCGAATAATGATTAAATCGATAGAATGAAATAAAGAAACACCTTGATACGTAGATTAGTACGTTAGTCATTAGAGCTAGCTTGTTAGTTCATAGTATGTACCCTGTTTTAAGAGTTATTGTTGCATTGTTAATTAACTGTTGCATCATCTCTGCATCGCATTGCATATCATAATAGGAACGACAGTGGATCGATGGTATCAAACAAAGTTCCTAAAAAGATGGTGCCAGGGATCAGGACACAAAGATGGAATACTAACTTTTGGTTAAATTTTACCCACGCTTTGCAAGGGCGGGCTGCATAAGAGGACAGTCCAACCGTGGTTCACTTGACCACGTACCTGCTTGCTCTAGATGAGCAGTATGATCGGCAAGCCTTGGAGCTGAGGAAGTGCCTCCGGTGAGCCGAGGAAGCCAAAATCTTCTCCAGGTGCAGCTTGCCAAAGCACATGCCAGTGCGGCAACTGTTGAGAGTCAGGAGACTGCCAAGTCGGAAGCTCTGAAGGAGGCTAAAGATCGGCATGCCCATCAGTTGGGAGAAGCCTATCTTGTCACCAGGGCCAAGCGGAGGACGCTGGCTGTGGAACGGCAGGATTCCTCGATCTTGGAGGTAATTCCTATCCACCCGCCAGAAAGAAGGAGAACCGGTGTTGTAGTACCGCCAGCACCTCCACCCTCGGAAGTGTCAGAAGTAGAACCCTTGAATCCTCTCACTCAGCCACTGCCAAGAGAGGAGGTAGATCCATAGCTAGGGCAGTAGAAGAATCCGCCGAGCCCGGGAATTAAGATGTGTGGTCTAGAGTAGATTAGTTGCCTTGTGATGCTGTACCTATAGTAGTAGTGCTTTTCATCGCTGTCCTACGGTAGTGTAATATTCCGTTGTTTTTGTCCATAGTTGTTGAGACCGTCTGCCAGTAGGTGAGGTGAATGATGTGTCGTGAAAGGGAGAGTGGATGCATGTATGATGTCCCATATAAGACCGTTGGAATGTGCATTTTGTTTATTTCGTGGTGTTTATTGTGTCCATCTACCCTTAAGTTTCATGAGACGTGTTTAGGGTTTTTAAGGGCGATGTTAAGTGGGTTACAAGAGAAGTTACCATTTAGATACCAGCAGACCAGCCATGATTGGAGAACATAGGACACTATATCGACTAATTGTGGATGTCCCAGCAAAACACTTGAATCTCTTTAAAACAAATCCGTCGTTGGATTTGAATTCCTTTTCCCTTGTTGTGAAGGGAACCCTTGTTGTTGAATCATCCCTTGCAATACTCCTCTTACTCTGTGGTCTATGACCCCACTGTCTTCATGGCGTGTAAGTTGGTAGTAGTTGCCTGGTTAATAGCTTATGGTGCCACGACAAAACTGAGGGGCCCCTGTGGAATAGCTACCACATGGTGACACTATTCGGCATGCACTGGTATCGAGGTTGTTGACCAAGTACCTTTACCAAGTTGCACCATTGTACCGCTTTTGCTACAAATAATTTCCTTGGAAATGTTTAGGTGTTCGAATAGGAAATCCACAATGGGTTGATGAAATAGTGTTCTCTTAGAGTAAGCAAGAGAACATGGTTTTGGAGGAAGAAAGTAGGACATGGTCTTAGTCTACATGAAAGACGGATGTGGTCAAGGAAGGGAAAGCAAAAGAAGAGCAGTAAGGAAAGTAGCCGTGGGTAGTAGGGACTGATTATAGAAGCCTGAGTGGACGTCATGTCCTAAGACTTGTGTTTAGTTCAACCATGCTACGCCTGTTGGGTTATTTCGCTGTGTGCCCTACTGACACCGTCTATGTCGGGTCCATTAGCACCCGTTCTTGCGTGGCCATGGCATCGTGCCGCACTCGCCGTCTTCATGCACTATGTGTTTCTCCTTTTCCTAGCATTCAATCGGCTCTCAACCCCATGCCTCATCCCTCGTACCAGACCCCCCTTCCCCCTCCCTTCTTTCTTCTTTTGGGGACACGACCGCCCCCATGCCTCCCTCGTCGAGTGCACCCTCTTATCTCCCCTCCTTTATTTCTCCTACACTCACTTGCGTAGGGAGCGCACCATGGCCGTGTTTGTCCCCACAGCATGAACTACCTGTGTATCCCATCCATGCCTTCTCCACTTCCGGTGCATTGCGTTCCACCTCCATTCGGCACTATAAGATACCCTTGGTCCTTGCTCTTCTTCTTCATCCCCATCCCATCAAACCTGACGCAGAGCTACGAGATCTAGTTGTTATTATGGAGCTGGGTTCATCAGTCTGAGGTGATGGTGTAATCTGAGAAGAAGGATCTAGTTTCCAAAGAAGTTCAAGTCTACCTTTGGATAGTTTGGTCTTAGGGTTCATGATGTTTGATTTCTCAGTCTCATGTTTCTGGATCTGTTGGTCATACGTCATGTTTTGGATAATCATTATCTTGTTATTTCTACATTGCTCTTGTCTATCTCGACTTTTGGATTAAGTCTCAGTTGTATTAGGTTGCTCCTAACCATGTAACTTTAATCCCGGTGTGGTTTAGTATTTGAAGTCATGTAATTTTTTGTGTAATTTCTGATCTACGAAATGTAATCGTGTTTCCCCTCTTCTGATTCTTGCTCTGAATCTCGAGACAAGATTCTTTTTAAAGGGGGTTGGTTGTGACACCTCTAGTGTTATGAGCTCGCTTAGCACTGACATTACGGTAGGAGAAATAGATCTATTAACATAGTGAGTAATTACTTGATTGTGCTAATGAAATCTTAACAAGAAAATACGAGAAGCAGTTTACTTGTTGGCACGAAAAACAATTTTTATAAACAAAAATAAAATATAACTCGTAATTGGTACTTAAATAAAATTTGTAGTGCTAGTTCTCACCGGAACCTCAAATTCTTAGATAATGCTATTTTGACGTTTGATTTCCAACGAAAATGGTTAAGCACTACATCTATGTTTTCGCACGATCGGTTGCAGTTAGGTGTATACTATGACGTGGTGCAGGTCGTGGTTACGTTAGAGTTACGATGCCCACACAAATTTTGACCGAACTTTGCTAGAACGCATTGAGGGCTTGTCGTTTGTGCTCTATCCATGAACCGGCGTTCTGCGTGACCCACCTAACCACGGAGGAGCTGGTGGTCTTCGCTATCCCGTCACGCTGTGGCTATTTGCCTGAGCCACTATCCTTCACTCTTTCTCTCCCTTGCTAGCATCTTGTAATTTTAATGGGAGCACATGGCTCTATCATGCACACACCCCTGCTAAGCGCCACCGTCGATCTACCAGCTTCGTCGCATCATCTCTGCTGCACCATGAATGCCAATGTCTGCCTCTACATGTCTATGCTCCCCTTTTTCCCTCTTCTAGTCGAGCTCGCCTTGAGCTCTAAAGCACCACCACCCGTCCGTCGTCTCACCCATTTTCCCCTTGTGAGTGTGTGTAAAGCTCCCCTGGTTCCACGCTAGAGGCGCCCTAGCTCCTACTCTTCCCCAGCTCCCCTCCCGCTGCTGGCCTCGGTGAGTCGGCACATGCCATGCCGCTGCCCTACGGCACCCACCTAGGCTGCACCTGCTGTCACCCTGCCTCCATCGCGAGCGCATGCCAGACCCATAGTGCACCCGAGCCTATGCATGGCTCTTCGCTTCCTCTCCCACGCTAGTGTCGTAGCCTCGCAACGCTGGGCCATGGCTGCCACCACCCGCTCATCACTGGTTTCCCCTCTCACGAGCGCGCCTGAGCCCGCAGTGCCCCGCCATCACCATGCCTCCTGCCCATCCCTTGTGAGCGCGCATGGACTCCCTTGGTCCAGCGCTGGAGCCGCAACACCCCACCATCGTCCGCGTTAAGTCCACCTAGTGCCAAGGAGCCAACCTTGCCAGCCATCGTGCCCCGCAGCACCACCGCCGCCAGCTGCCGACCATTGTGCCCGCTGCTATGCGTGGTCGTGTCTCTACGGGCCATGGCGGGGAGAGCCTAGGCCACACCCATGCCCGTCCAGGTCCGCCGCTGCCCCACGCCATCTCCCCACCACCGGTGGGTGCGTAGGATGGCCAGATTTTGGTCGCCGGAGCCGCCGTCCTCTGCTTCACCGAAGGAGGGAGAAGGTGAAAGAAACTAATACAGGGTTCTCATTGCTAAATATGTGACTCACGTTAATAGTGTTGAGTAGTGCTATGTCCTGCGGGTGGATTAAGTAATAGAAAGAGGGCCTCAGTGCAAATTGGCGCCGTCGTCACTGGGTTCTCCCCCGTGGGCCAGCTTGCTGGGCCACCGCCTGCACCGCGCCGGGCCGCGCTCGCCATGCTGTGGGCCATGGCCTATGGTTGTGCGTGTCCCGCCCGTGCGCTAGGCCGCCCTGCTGCTGACTGCGAGCCTGGGCCACCCACGCCAGTGACCGTGCCCCCCGTTGGGCTAGCCGGTCAGTGCCGCACCTGGGCCGCTCACACCCACGCGCGCCCCGCTCGTCTGGGCCACCGGCTCTACTAGACCGCATGCACCCATTCCGCGTTGGGCCGAGGTTGTTGACGCCGGCCCGTTTCGATTTGTAGAGCAATTTCTAAGTTAGCTTTTAAGGTAAATTTATAAATTTAAAATAAAATTGTATAGGTGTCCAAAAATGGTGAAACTAATTTTGTTTGTCTTCTAAAATCATGATCTATCAGCGTATTTGGTTCATCTAGTTTTAAAATGTTTCCAGGGTTGCTCTAATTATTTTAAAATATTTAATATTGCTAAAATGTAAGCTTGTAGGGATTTCTGTGATAAATCGGTGATAGTGTTGACTTTAAAAATTTCATAGTAAATTACTAATATTATTAGTTGCTCATTGTAATTTTTGTAGCACAGTAATAATTAGTTTACTAGAGTAGATAATGATGCCCTATTTCGAATAATGATTAAATTGATAGAATGAAATAAAGAAACACCTTGAAATTGTTTAACTAAAACACTTGTTGGGAGATAACACCTTTCTCGACGATGTTGATACGTAGATGAGTATGTTAGTCATTAGAGCTAGCTTGTTAGTTCGTAGTATGTACCCTATTTTAAGAGTTGTTGTTGACTTGTTAATTAACTGTTGCATCATCTTTGCATCGCATTGCATATCATAATAGGAACGACGGTGGATCGATGGTATCAAACGGAGTAGCTGAAAAGATGGTGCCAGGGATCAGGACACAAAGATGGAATACTAACTTTTGGTTAAATTTTACCCAGGCAAGCCCCGGTGCATAACCCCTACTTTTCTGCACTTTAAATTATGCTTGTGCATTAAGTCTTAAGGAGTTGAATGAAACCCACTTGCATATATATATCTTTATCCCATGAGTCTTACTAGTATGACAGGATCATATAGATTGCTATGCTACAGGACTCCGATAGAAGTCGAGTGATTGTCTGTCACTTACGAGAAATAGGAAATATATTACTGTATTATTATCACTTGGAAAATATAAATGGTGGAAAGAAAAAATGGTGACCGGACAGGGATATGGTTTGGGTATTGGTGGGTGTAAGAGGTTGTGTCCTGCGGCCAATGGGGCATAGCTTGGTTACACTATTTTCCTTGTCTATGTTGGTTAAGGACCGGCCATTGCATTGGACTCTAGGCAAGTCACAGACTTATTATCCCGAGCACATACTTGGGTATGGGCGCAGGGAAGACTTGTTACTCTCTTGTCATGGGTTCTGGCTCTTTTTGGACCGACTGTCAGGGTGGTTTTTGGGTGGAGGTCCTTGCACCGCACTAAGTCTAGGACTTAGGGGCGGGGGCTTGGAGTCCCAGTTTGGATGGGGACCTAGACCCTATGACAGAAGGGTAGTGTGTTTGTCCTACTTATGCCTGGGGTACAAGCGAGCCGTGTGTTTTCTAGGTATTCAGCTGGGGGCATTGATTCATAAATCGCCGGGCAATCCGGTACGACTTGTCTACAATCTAGCATCATAGTAAGAACTGGAAGATGAAAGAAGGTAAAAGGAAATCTGATTGCTTACCACCTGCTTGAAAGTAGCACACGTGCTTACATAGAATGGTTAGTTAATGAACCAATGTGACTGCTAATAAAAATCGAATATAAGGACACACTTTTACTAATGCTCCTGCAGATACAATAAACTCATAAGCTAGATAGCCTTGCATATCCTTAGAGTCTTTTCTTTTCCGCTGTTGGATAAGTCTTGTTGAGTACAATTGAGTACTCAGGGTTTTATTTCCCTCTGTTGCGGGTGACAGGCAGATGCTAGAGCTGACTCTTGTGTGTGGATTCCTCCTGGTGGGCTCAGAGAGGATTTCTTTATGCTGCGATCATAGTTTTTAATTATAACTCTCACTAAATGTTTTTATAAATGGAGGTTTTATAATCTGTTGTCATAGTTTGTATATCAATGCTTCATCATGTCATGAATAGATGTTTATTTCCGATGTAATTCTGTTCACATGTTATATTCCGCTGTTACATTTAATTGTTTATAACTCTGATAGCATGATCATATTCCACTACTATAAGTAATAAATAGTATACTTTGATGTTGTATTAAAGGTGATGTAAGAAATGATTAATAATGATGTAAGCTTTATTATCTCATTTGTGATCCTGATGGAAAAATGTGGATTTTCGGGTTCTCCCTCGGGGTGTGCCCGACGGGACTACGTAATTTAGTGTTCTCCCTTGAGTACTTAGTGTCTAATGGAAGACAACTACTCCTGAGAGGCATTAGATTAGGCGGTTCTACCATAGGTGGTATCAGTGCATAAATGAGGAAATAAAGCTTCGAAAACCTTTTCTAAAATAAAATTTTACAACAAATTCTTTTCAAAGAGTAGGAGATTTTTATTGTGAAGTTATATAAGTAGCCCTATTACTATGGTTATGTACCTAGGATAGATGGCACTCTGCTGACTTAGGTAGACTTAATCAATTTTTCTACAGGTACATTGACCTCGAGCATAGTTTGATAGTACCGACTAGCTACAGGGAGAGAACAATGTGCCAAAAATCTAAGAACGGTTGCCCTATATGCTAGCAACAGTGGCAGGGTGTATAGGATGTGCATTCATGCATATCCTGGTTGTGCATTGTGGCTTCATGCTCCGTGTTCGCTCGTGGTTCATGCCTATCATGACCCACGTCTCCTCGTACCCCTTTTCTACGCTCTTGTCGGACCCTTGCCCTATAGTCGTACTAGTCAGTAATGGCCTCGGACATCACTCGCCTCGAACACGTGGAATTTTGGTCGATTCATTCGTAGTGATCTCGTGCAAGAACCCTGGCGGACTACGCTAGGACCACTACTCGCTCTGCCTTTATAAGCAGAGCCTGACTTAGCCATTGGTACCACCACTCGACGCACTTTAGCTCGTCTAGTTTTTCTTTGAGCTAGCTTTTCGCTTAGTCCTCCTTTGCAACCACCGCTAGGAATGGCCGGAGCCTAGGTTAGTAGTTACTGCCTGAACATTGAGGGTTTTCCTAGAATCCTGCATGCCACCCTATAAAAGCTCAGAGTCAAAGATCATCCTGAGTATGAGGGCCGTGAGTATGAGAAGCATGGCACCAAGCAGTGTGAGGTTACCGTCTACATTAGGAAGAGTGAAGAGTTCCCTAACCTTGCTGAAGCCTAGAATGTGACCGCAACCGGGTTTCACTTTGTTGACACCTACCAGGTTGTGGCTCACAAAGCCTTGCAGTATCTTTGCTAGATCTATGAAGAGCCCATTGCTCGTACTCCCATGAGGTTCTTTCCACCTTTGGAAAAGAATCGACGGGCATGGAGGGCTCGCATGGAGGCTTTGCAATGGTGGGATGCGCAAGAGGACAGTCCAACTGTGGTTCACTTGACCACATACCTGCTTTCTTTAGATGAGCAGTATGATCGGCAAGCCTTGGAACTGAGGAAGTGCCTCCTGTGAGCCGGGGAAGCCAAAATATTCTCTAGGATGCTCCAGGTGCAGCTTGCCGAAGCACATGCCAACATTCAACATAGAACATGATTCATGAACATAAAGGGCAACTGTCGTAGCAAGTTAGCAACCACTGAAAAAAATCATAGATCATATATGACCAATAATGATTCACCCACCAATATGATTAGTATGACTTCTAACAATGCAATCATGGCAGGCTACTAAATGCAAGCATAAATGCAGATACCAACATCTAGTTAAGCTCATTCTAATTGCAAGCCTTTATAGGTTTTATACTCATGCACAATACCAAAATTATATAGGAACCATGGAGTGGACCATGCTACCATAGTTCTAGCAAATATCACACTAAAAGTGGAGTTACCAAATACCAAGCACATACCACTCAACATGGCCAATTTAAACAGTTGCTTCCTAAAGGCTAGATCATGCCATCAAGTTAAGTTGCCAAGCAAAAACTAGCACTCTTAAACATTGCAATACCACAATAAGAACGACGTTTATGTGTAGAGTAATTGTGCCATCTTATTGAACCCTCATATCTGAATGATAAATTATACAACATGATTATAAGTATATGACAGTGAATGTACAGAGTTTAACCACATTAGGTACTTTTGCTAGTACTCCTACAATGGATTGGCCTAACATTTTTTCCCCGCTAAGTAACTGCAGTTCTTCTCATAAGTTGGCTCTCAAAAAAATTAATACTAGCAAAGCAGGCGTAAAGGTATTGATAAAGCTTCCAGATAATTTTATACTAGATTGACATTCCCATAATTTATAGGACTTTCTAAGCATTTTTTGGCCCTTGCAGTTCTAAACTCAAACTTTTCTAATGCATCCAAATTTACTTCAACTACAAATAGGTTACGTCACTACACCACTAGCTACAGCTGCAGTGCTCGTTCAGTAGCTCATTACTAACAAACTGAACAGAGCTAACAAAAAACAGCAATGAGAGTGACATTGCCAAAATTAGGATGATGTACACTGAGGTCAGCGGTATAGATAAACAGATCACACCGGCATGCTCAGTTCCACACTAGTAAACCATGATACTATCATTTTGCCTTGAAAACCTCCCAATGCCCACCCTTAAAGTCCCACATGGATCACGAGTCAATGTAGGAGAGGACCTACCAAATCTTGGTTGCCACCGCCACGTACTCACCGTGGGGCATTTCATCAAACACATAGCGGGCAGTGAGCCACATACACACCATGGGGGGGTAGGGAAGCAGTTGTTCGCGCGCTCCTAAAGGCCTCGGCGATGGGAGTGCAGGCGTGGAGGAGGAGGGGCACGACCGACATCATGGATGGCGCGGTGCTCCAGCGTGGGGCGGTGGACGGTGTCATGGTCGCTGGCGCAGGACTAACGGGGATGCATCGAGGGGACGCATGGGCATCGACGTCGAAGAATAGGAGCGCGGGGCTAGGAACGGTGGTGCGGGGGGCGGTGGATGGGTGCGCGGGGGGCGGTGGTGCCTGTCGGCGTGGGGTGGTGCTCCGGCGACGTGGGGGGAGGGGTTGGCACAGGGTTGAAATGACTTTGGAAAATTTCACCCCGCTCCTTGCTTTTATCCCAATGGTTCATCACTGCCAGTTGCAAGGTCTAAACCGACAATGATGAGGCAACATCACTGCCAGGCTATTCCTGGACCCGATAGTGATGGGGGTGTAGAGGTTACGGGTTAAGTAGCATATCTTTTCCCTTTCTTTTGAAATTCTTCGACTGTCTCATTGGTTAAGACTGCGCAATATAGCCCCCAAGACCCGTGTTCGAGTCCCAAGCAGCCCAATTTTTTTGGTTTAATTTTATAAATTACTATGTGCTCTAAAAGGTCAAAAAGAAAAAAGAAAATTAGCCTTGACACACCTCCTATACTAGCATAGTGGTTAAGACTCAAAACTCTGCTCCTCGAGACCCGAGCTCGAACCCGAGGGCTAGCACAATTTTTTTTTAATTTTTTATAAATCACTGCCGATTTTCAAAACAAACTGACATTGATAACCAACATCACTGTCGGTTTCGTCTCATCCCTGCCCCTGTTAGTAATCCTTATGCAGTACTGGCGTCCTTCTATAGTGAGCTGGCTGAGATTTCCATTGCAGAAGTCCCAATCATACTTGAGTTGCTCCGTAGCTTGGTCTAGAACGGCCCATAAGCCACATGCAGCATAGGTAAGGTCTTGGAGCGCAATCTGCATGCGGAGAAAAAGAAAAAAAAATAGAGATTGTTATTAAAATAATAAACAATAAATAACCATGACTTAGGTATAAGTGACCATTTTACCACATCCGCATGGTTGTAGCTCGCAAACCATTCGCTTGCTTACGGGATGGGGATATCACCAGCATTCAAAGCAAGTGCCTTGAAGAGCGAGAAACCAGGCACATCATAGCAAATACGTCAAAGTGACTCTAAACAGAAGGGCAAGGCACTGAATTGGGTGCTTATCACGTCTGGGCTCTGTCTTCCCGTCTCGTGGATAAGGTGCTGATGATTTGCACCCCTCAAAGGGATGGAAAAACTAAGTTCACACGTCCATAGCTGACCACTTGCATTAGATGTCATGTTCTCGACGATGTTTGAGATAAAGAACCAGCTAAGTGTTGTTCGCAGCCAATCTATTGGGGATATAGTCTACGACATATATGTATGCAACAATGATATTAAACTAATTACACTTATTTGTTAGCATCAAAAAACAAAATATGTTGGAAAATATTTCATACAATAGCTGGAACAGGGAATCACGGAATGGCCATATTAGGAGCGAATGGCTCATCGCTAGGGTGGAAACCTGGTCCTTGCGGGGGGAGGTCCGTTGTTCATACCACCTGATCGATAAAATGCAACAAAAATATGAACATAAAATATATGCACAAAAAATTCTTCCAAGTAGAATGTGGCAACATAATTAAATGTAGATCGAATGCACGGAATAAGAATATATATAAATGTAGAATGCAAAGAAACATGAATATAAATATAGATCAAATGAATATATATAGAATATTGGAGAAGACAACATATCAATACCAATAAAAAATGTAGGAGCCATGACCAAATCACGTAGAGAGAGAGTGGATTTCTTGAGAAGTGAGAGTGAAATATGAGAAATGAGACTATAAGAGTTCGTGGGTGGGTGTGATCGATGTATGTGGCTGGTGGTTTGTTTTATATAGGGGGGCATGGACATTACTGTCGGTTTTTAGTTACAACCGATAGTGAAAGTGAATATCACTGTCGGTTTTTAAATAGAACCGACAGTGAAGGTGCATATATGTAAAGGACCGTGGGAAAGTTTTAACAACAACGATATATTTATTTATATAGAGTATAGAAATACATCAAAAAATAACAAAAATATTAGAAATAAATTACATATACGATAACAAAGACTAAAATTCCATATACGATAACAAAGACCTATTTGCATACAGGTCAATGTTACAATCAATGTGTATCAACACATTATAATTTAACCACCTTAGTAGCATTCTTCTAGCACCAACTAGGGTCAAACACCAGCCCTGAGGTGGTCTACGAGCAATACCGGTTGGAGATGACAAGGTGGCATCGATGAATCCATGCCTCTGCTGTACATGGCCTTTTTCTCGGTACAGTCCACAGCAGAGCACACCGTATTCAGCTTGGCACCGCACCGATGAACCAATGCCGCTCTGGGACAGGAAATTACCTAGAGCACACTAGGTAGGCCGAGCATGGAGGATGCCATGTCTCTCTAGACATACAGTCCAGAGTGCACCGCAGTAGATGGCTCTATAAACCTCGTGATGTCTCGAATCTTCGGCGTTGCTCTATCTTCAGTAGCATTCTTCTAGTACCTCTTATGTGCACAATTTTGGTGGACTACGACGCATAACGATATATGTACGTGGAGGGCTTTCTCCCACAGAGAGGCCATGTATGTGGAAACTAGCAAGCAGAGAATGATCTAGAGAAATAAACAGCAAACAAATAGACAACCTGTTCACTGGTTGGTTTCTAGGCAGATAAGCTCGGCTGGTGCTGGTTTGTTCTGAGAGGAAAATATTATATCATGGCTGATGAGCCCTGGCTAAAACCAACAATCCGTGGAGAGGCTCCCTAGCAGGGCGCTATTTTATAGGCTAACTATCGTGGTAGGTGGGAGCAGCGCTCCTGCTGTGGTGATCAGCAGGAGCACTGTTGGCCCGTGGAGGGAATATTTTTATCACTGTTGGTTTTGATAAAAAATAGGCAGTGACAGGGGTCATTAGTGCCAGTTTTTAGAACCGGCAGTGATTCCATGTATCACTGTCGGTTTTTATGAAAAAATGATAGTGATAGGCCTGGCAAATAGTTGTCGCTGCCGCAGGCGCTCAGCTTTTTTTTTTTTTTGAAATCAGAGCCACTGCCGCGGGCTCTAGATAAAAAATTGTCCCGCCTGGGTTTGGAACCGAGGGAGCGAGAAAGAGGGATTAGTGGCTTAACCGCTATGTTAAAGGAGGATTTGCGTTAGGAAACGTTTTGTTATCATTTTTATAGTTTAAGTTGAGGTTCATTTAATTCTATAAAAATATAAACAAAAGTTTGCCGCACCTAGAATTCGATGCAAGGGCACGGGCTTCACAGTAGCTGACTTTTACCGCTGCGCTATGATAGGGAGTACGTCAAGGTACGTTTTCTTTTTTGTTTTATCCTCTAAATAGGAGTTAATTAATTCGAGGTCCAGATTATAGGGCCTTAACCGCTACGCTAGCATTAGGGATTACATTAGTTTAGGTTATGTTTTTTCTTTTATCCATTAAGTGCATGTAAATACATATAGTTTATTGCAAAAAAATACAAATATTTGTGTCTCGATTATTTAATTCGATGATAATTAATTAATGGTCTATAATTATCAAATAATAGTGTTTCTGAACATCATCTCAATATTTGATTACATAGTCAATTATTTAATTTTAGAGAAGCGCACAAAATATCAATTAGATTATATAGTTGGTGAACAACATTCGAATAATGATTAGATAGTTAACTATAATCTAACTATCTTTAGGTGCATCAACAATGAGGGCCTCATTGTGATCAAGCCATACGTAAGTAGGTTCGTCACCCTCTTGAAGGATAGGTAGGGGTACGTTCACGCCGAATGGAGGCATTTGCTGACAGCCCCTGTAGTCTTCTTCGTCCGTCACTCCATCAACACCGACAGTCTTCCTTTTTCCTTCTAGAACTACTTTTAGCCTTCCTTTTGTCTTGTTGTCCCTTGCATAGAAGACTTGCATAACATCTCTTGCAAGGACGAAAGGGTCGTCTCTGTATGCGGTCTTAGTGAGATCAACGGTAGTGAACCCTTCACTGTCAGTGTTGATTTCCTCAAGCCAGACCCATAGGCAGCGAAAAAGAGCTGCCTTCAATGGACCATAGGCTAGCTCCCATATCTCCTCTATGAAACCATAGTATGTCGCCTGCACGTTGCCATTTTCATTGTGAGCATCAAAACGAACACCACAATTTTGGTATCTGCTCTTTCCATCTTGCTTTTTTGTATAAAATGTGAATCAATTGATCTCATACCCTTGGTACTTAAGATATGTACTCGAAGGTCCATTGGCTAAGGCATCCAGTTGATTACCCAACTTTATTCTAAGCAAGCGGTGTCGCAACCAGTTGACAAATTCCTCCTTATGTTTTTTATCTAGCCAAGCATGTGACCAGCTCGGATATATAGTTTGCAGCGATTGTCTATGCTCGTCAATGTATGGCATCACACCCTCGGCTTACTGGAGAACAACGAACTGTGCCTGTCTGAAAGAAACAGGGTCGTCTACTGTAACTGATTTCTCCCCGATTGTTCCTTTGCCATGTAGTCTTCCCTCATGATGAGATTGTGGAACTCTGGCCCTTTTGATGTCCAGATAATATGTGCAGAACTCAATGGCCTCCTCCATTGACCATCCTTCAACCATGCCCTCTTCTGGCCTAAATCTCTTCCTAACATACCTCCTAAAAACTTTCATCAATCTTTTGAAATGGAATATCTGATGCAGGTATATTGGGCCAAGGGCTCTAATTTGGTCAACAAGATGAATGAGCAGATGCAATGAGATATCACAGTAAGTCGGCGGGAAATGCATCTCAAGCCTAACGAGAGTTTCGGCTATATCCCGCTGTAGCTGCTCTAGGGTGGACAAATCAATGACCCTTTTTGAGATCGTGTTGAAGAACGAGCACAACTTTATGATTGGGGTGTGGACCTTTGGGGGGAGGATACCACATAGGGCAATAGGGAGCAGCTGAGTCATAATGACATGACAGTCATGGGCCTTCATAGGGCCATAATTGAACTTGAGTTCTCTCATGTTCACTAGCCTCTTGGGGTTTGCACAGTAGCCCGTCGAGACTTTGAGTTCATTGAAGAAAGAAATAAGCGCACACTTTTCTTCCTTCTTTAATATCCATGACGCAACCAGAAGTTCAAACTGGCCATTCTCTAGCTCCACAGGATACAGCTCCTTCCTGATTCCCAAGTGTTTCATGTCCAGGAGTGTGGCTAGGAATCCTTCGATGTCCCCCCGGTGTCCATCAAGGTGTTAAGCGTGTTAGCGCACACATTTTTAGTGATGTGCATGGGATCAAGTCAGTGGCGTACACTCAGAAAAGGCCAGTAAGGTAGTTTCTAGAAAACCATTTTTTTCTTCCAAACGCTCCCATCAGGCACTACTACTACATTGTTCCCCTTCACAAGGACAACCTCCAGTTTGTTGAGTTCTTGAAGTATCGCAGGCCCATCTCAATATTTTAGAGCTAAGTGTTTCTCAATAGTACTATTGAAATCTTTTCTATTCCTATGGTAAGGGTGATCCTTAGGTAGGAACCTACGGTGTCCCATATAAACTATCTTTGAGTTGTTTGGTAGATTTACCGCATCGGTGTCGTCCAAGCACTCATCACATCTAGTATAGCTTTTTGTCTTCTCTCTGGACAACGAACCTCGACCTAGCAGGTCGGTGATTGTAGCGATAAGTACTCCCTTAATCATGACATGTTCCTTTTCGTACTTGTCCCAAACATCCAGCACACCCTTTTCAAACATCTCCACTAGTTCATCGATCACTGGTTCTAGAAACACATCGATGTCATTCCTAGGTTGTCTTGGCCCTTGGATCAGTAGTGGCATCTAGATGTACGACCGCTTCATACAAACCCAAGGTGGAAGGTTGTATATACAGAGCATCACTGGCTAGGTGCTATGATTGCTTCTAACCTGGTTGAAATGATTCATCCCATCTGTGCTCAAAGCAAACCAAAGGTGCCTTACCTCTCCACCAATGTCCTTATAGAACATAGTATTGATAGTCCTCCAGTCATGCCCATCGGTGGGGTGCCTCATCATTGTATCTTCGCCATGCCAGCGCAATAGTTTGGCTGACTTTGCACATGCAAAAAGCCTATGCACCTGAGGAGCCATAGAGAAATACCAAACGACCTTTATGGGACCTCCTCTGGTCTTGGTACCCTCATCTGACGGCCCTTCCTTGTACCATGGAGCTTCACACTTGGGGCACTTGTCCAAGTCTTTGTATTTTTCTCCACAGTACAATATGCAATCATTGAAACATGCGTGGATTTTTTCAACCTCGAGGCCAATGGGGCAAATCATTTGCTTGGCCAAGTATGTCTTTTTTGGCAACTCATTTTTTCCTGGGAGCATTTTCCTTATTATACCTAACAACTGATCGAAGCCTTTATCGCTCAATCCGTTTGTCGATTTGAACTCTAACAGCATGATGTCGGCTTCCAGTTTGCTCATTGGACAATTCTTATACAATGGTGTTTTGACATCTTGTCTCATTTTCTTTAGCTTTCTCAGCTGTCTTTCACTAAGACATCCGACCTCTACATTACGTAGCAGCTAAGAAATGCCATCGTTATTATCCTTGGTGTTGTCAGCAAGCGTGTTCCTAAACACATTATTAACTGTGTCCATAGGTTCCGTGTTGACACCAGGTCCTCGTCAGCACGTGGATGGCTACGTCAGGCATGTCCACATCATCATCATTTTCCTGCAGAACATTCACACCAACCTCGCCATACATAGTCCATATTGTATAGTTTGGCATAAACCCCCTGGTAATCAAATACGATCGTATAGACTCAATTTGATGAAAGTTCCTTTGATTCTTGCAATCTTTGCATGGGCAGAAGACATGGTTCCCATTTCTAGCATGGGCTTTGGCATCGGTGATAAACTGGCTAACGCCATGCATGTACCGCTTGTCCGTTCAGGACAGATGCATCCACTCTTGATCCATCTCTGCACAAAAAATTATTGAGACAATAATTACAAAGAATTAATAAGAAATCGAGCTTCATGAACAACAATTGTAGCTCAAAAGTACCATTTTTGGAAAACATTATTGTACACTAATTATTGAAAAATTGAAATTGGTAGCCCCGACCTTGTAAATTGAAAATTGTAGTAAAAAACAACTATTGCACAATAATGAAGAACAACTATTCTACTCCATGCCACATAAAAATGGAGACACTTATTTTAAAAAAGACTAAAATTGGAGACATGATCATGAACAACAATGTAGCTCCAAACAATGCCCATATAAATTGAAAAATGCAGCCCCATAAAAAATTATTGCACAATAATGAAGAACAATTATTCTACTCCATGTCACATAAAAATGGAGACACTAATTTTAAAAATAAGTCTAAAATTGGAGACATGATCATGAACAACAATGTAGCTCCAAACAATGTGTTGTTATGTGACACATAGATTAATTTTCTCAACAAATTGTAAAAGAATCTACTCTACTTCTAAGAACAAATTATAACATCACATACTAACAATGATGATCTTGACCACCATGAAATAATTAGTTAGGAATTTAAATATATTCATAGACACCAACCTTTTGGATGATGGATTCACCATAATTTGAGCCTTGCACAAATGTCCAATTGGAAAAGTGCTCTCTAGAATGGAGAAATAACTAGAATGAGAATCAAGCAATGTAGCCATCAAAACGAAGCTAATTAAGCAATAAAATCAAAGTAGTGGATGTTTGTTACTAACCTTAAAGAAAAAGATCAAGCCATTCTTCAAAATCCAAGCGCTAGCTTCATGGTGAAGAGCAGCCGCAACAATGGAGGGAAGAGCCCAAATACGTGCCTCTGTTCTTGGGATGGAAGAGAGGAGGAAGGAGAGGACGGCTGCAGTCTTTTGTGTTGTAGGCTTATCACCGTTGGTTCATGGATAGAACCGACAGTGATAGAGCCCAATCACTGTTGGCTCTTGGCTTGAACCGACAGTAATATGTGGCCATCAAGCTACTGCCGGTTAGAGACACAAACCGGCAGTGATAGTTGTCATCACTGCCGGTTCGGTCACATCCCAAATTAATTTCTGGATTTTAGAGCAAAGAACCGGCAGTGAAGGGTCAACACTGCCGGTTCTCCTAATTCCGGCAGTGATGAGGCCGGCAGTGAAGTGATATTCTATAGTAATGGTGGATACACTAAAAGTGAACTTGTGCAGACAAAAAATAGGAGAATAATTATGAACTAGAATCGAAGGAAGTCCATCTTGTTCATGCCGTGTGGCTCCATCGACATTGAAGGCTACCAGCAGGTACCGTCACCGATCTGATTTGATCTGGCGTTACTCATTATAGTACTCCAGGTGATGTGTGAAGAGACGAACAATTGATGAAATGAATGGAAATAAACCA
This sequence comes from Miscanthus floridulus, assembly GCF_019320115.1. Lineage (NCBI taxonomy): Eukaryota > Viridiplantae > Streptophyta > Magnoliopsida > Poales > Poaceae > Miscanthus > Miscanthus floridulus. The sequence goes on from NC_089596.1 coordinate 34,617,145, forward strand.
CATAGGACCCAAATGAGAGGAGGGAAAAAAGAAAGGAGGCAACATGCATAAAACTGCCAGTATCACCTGCCATGGTGGCAAAAATACACAGCATGACATATATGTGACCGAAGATATGCACGCATGTGACAAGTTCGTGTATTTATTTACACGTTTTACAACTTGTTGGACCAAAGACATACAACCATACAAGTTGTTGTATGGTGGATTCAATTTACTCCAGATTTTCTATGGTGAAATATATTCATCTAATTTTGATTTCTATACTTGATGTGGATGCTCGCATTTTCCACGATAGGCAACATGTCATCAATAGCGAAACAATTGTGGCGACTTTATCACTATTGAGATCTACCGGATCAATCTTTCAATGGGTGTACACATTCGGATAGGATGTATGTATACGTCCATGTATATGAGTGTCTATGCTGGTGCCATGATTTACAAAAAAATATGGTTTAATAGTTGCATAAAATCAAATATTTTCTTTTATGAATAAACACAATTCCTTAATTATACTCGTACTCAGCACCAAAGCTTTAGAGAAGGACTTATCTACTTATTATAGTCTTTATGGAGCTATATACTCTTTATTTTAAAATATAAGATAGTCACTTTGTTGTTGTATTTGTAGCTATATTTTAGGGCACGATCGGTTGCCTATATGAGGCCCAACCAGGGCCTGCCAGATGCAACATACACGTGATTGGTTTTCTAGTCTAGGGTTTTCGCCAGGTCATGGATCACCTTGGAGCCTAGTCATGGCAGTGCACGGGGGAGCATGTGGGCTCCCAAATTTGCTATGGTGCACTCATGGGAAGGTTGGGGCTACCGCCCCCATTTTGCACCATCAATCGCCATAAATCCTCCTTGTTGACCCGCTCTTCTTCCGCTTGCTCGCCATTTCATCCCTTAGGATCGATCAGGCGAACCCCCTCCTCTCCTCTCAAAATATTTCCCTCAATTCCATGGTGGCACCTAACCTCTTGTCTCTCATCGATTTGCAGTGGTGAGATCCTGGTGAGTGGGTTTGTGCAAGCAAGTTCCACCCTCCCGTTTTCGATTTCCCCTTGCTGCAAACCCTAGATTAGGATGTGGCACATCTATTTCACTCCATTAACTGGATGTTTCTTGTGTAGGTTTGTAGATCTTGTGGTACTTCCTCTTTTCCCCTCTGATATGTCCTTGTTGGTGGCTTCCTTCTCCTACCAGGCTCAGTAAAGATGAATAAACCCTATTCCTTACTTCTTTTGCTGGTGGTGGTAATGTTTTGTTGTGGTTGATTGCATGTGATGCCTTTCTCGATGAGATGGTTCTCTGTTGTCCATGTTTGTGATTATTAACCTGAGCTATTGTCCACATGACTATGATGGTTCAAGTAATTATGTGAGCTGTTGTCCATGCCTTTTATGATAGATATGATTTTCTAAGCTATTGTCCATGCCTCTGATGTATTTTCATGTTCTCTGTCCCTGCATATGATATGATATATTTTATTATGAGATGATGTCCATGCATGATGTTATTTACTTTAAATCTTAGCTCTGTTTATTTTCTCATCGTGTACATAGATGGATCCAGAAGAAAAGAGGCACATGCTTATTATGTTCTCATCGTGACTGCTATGTATGCATTCATCATGAGTAGGAGAGTTGGTCAGCCCTATAGATATCGAATTGGTTATGTCCTGATGTGGGGATATAGAGTGTGTAAACATGCTTTGCGTGAGGAGAGCCCTTTTTTAAGATATGTAGCTTGCTTAGGGAGAGAAACTTGCTAAGGGACAACATTCATAGTAGTGTAGAAGAGCAAGTTGCAATATTTTTTTCATGTGGTTGGCCACAACCGATGTTTTAGATTAATTCACCAAAGTTGGAGATCTATAGAGACAGATAGTAGATATTTCAAGGAAGTGTTGTATGTTGTTGGGGAACTTAGGCATATGATGATTAAAGGTCCATTACGTGAGGCACCTCTTAAGATCACAAATAGCCACGGACGGTACCCATATTTTATGGTAAGAAATGAGGCTAAGTCTTTTTGACTTTTCTAGGTACATAACCTTTATCGCGCACCTAGATATACTCTGTCTAGATACATATAGCAATAGCTATGAATCTAAAAAGCTAAAATGACTTATAATTTGGAAAGGAGGGAGTACTTAGTTGTTGGGTAATAGGGTGCATGCAAGAATGTGCATCCAAAAGCCCTACCTAACGCGTCAACTATCAGTGTTTTCACCACTTTTTCCATACAGTAAATCAGAGGGGTATCACTTATGAGTTATGGGATACTTATGGCATGAGGATTTATACTGGTTCCCCTACATCTAGTGTACAATGGTACGTGTTTGTATTGCTTGTACATTGAATGAACAAGTTCAAAATGTGTGTAGGGTAGGGTGCTAGCTCCCTACCACACCTAATCAATGAGTTGTTCTCTAATAAGTTATAATCATATCTAAATCAACATGTCTACATGTATATCCTAAACCTTAAGCTATGTAGACAACGCACCTAGGGCTGGATCCTCACTTTCACAAGTCAGCGCGACCTACTGTTGTCTTGTGGGCTAGCTATAGGCATAGCTAGGATAGAGCATATACTCGTGAGGTCATTTATTGTCTTGTTGTCCATCTTTTGTACTGGCTTTTGTTTTGCTTGTGATATATTAATTGTGAGGCACTCTTTTGAATGTCCTTTTATCAAAAAAAAATATCCGACTATCCGTTGACTAAAATTATCCATCCATATATGTATCTGACACTCTATCGATACAATCTGAAAGAAAATAAATTACTTATTTTTATCTTCTTCTTCTTCTTCTTCTTCTTCTTCTTCTTTATCTTCACTTGAGGAGCTTGAGCTTGAGCTTATCTCAACTTGCTTGCCCTTCATCTTCTTTTTCTCACTACATGCGAGAGCTTTGCCTTTGTTTGATGATGAGGCTTCTTCTTGACCCATCTTCCATGACATTTCAAATGCCACTATCTTGCCAATTACTATAGGCAGGGTCATGGTGCTCAAGTCCTCCATGTTGTGAAGGATGGTGATGATGCTTGCATATTTCTTTTGTGGTAGCACGGAGATGATCTTCCTCATGATGTTTGCATTATCTAGCTTCGTTAATCCTATTGAATGGAGCTCATTGATAATTAGATTTAAACGAGAATACATATCACGAACAAGCTCATCATCATTCATTTTAAAGGAATAATAATTTTGTTTAGCTATAATGTTTTTGCTCACGGACATTAGTTGTGCCGTCATGGAGCTCTTGGAGTTTTAACCAAATTTCATGTGCCATATTTAAAGTGAACACTTGGTTAAACACATCCATGCTAAAAGATTCAAACAAGCAATTTTTAGCTCTAGCATTAAAATAAATTTCTTTTTCTTCACTCTTTGTGGGTTTATTAGGATTCTTAATGGGTTTCATCCCGTCACGAGTGACTCTCCAAACACCCAAATTTACCGCCTCAAGGTGATAAGCCATTCTAGCTTTATAGTAGGGGAAGTTAGTGCCATCAAAGTACGGAGGCCAAGAGGTATCCATCCCAACCACTCTAAATAGCGTCGGCTCAACGGTGGTGAAGCCAAAGGTCCAAATTGAGCCAAGCTAGCTCTGATAGCAATTGAAAGGGACCGTGACGTCTAAGAGGGGGTGAATTAGACAACCTAAAACTTTAACTCTAAACTATAGCCTCTTTTTCTATCCTTAGCAAAAACCTATGCAAAAGATAAACTATCTAAATATGCAACTATGGTTTTGCTAGTGTGTTGCTATCTCTACCGCAAAAAGGAGTTATGTAACCTAGGTTCCAAACCTATCAACTAGCCTATCACTAAGCTAGGAAAGTAAAGCACAAACCAAGATTACAATGTAAATGCAAAAGCTAAAGAGTAAGGTAGAGATATGTAAACTCCCATCGATGACTCTGGTATTTTTACTGAGGTATCGAGAAGTGTGCAAGCTTCCCCCTAGTCCTCATTGGAGCCCCTCGCAAGGAATCCCTCGCAAGGGCCAAGCTCCTGGTTGGGTAACTCCATGGATAGCCCCGGGCCTTCCCCATGTGCAAGTGTGTCTCCGGTGTGCCTTCCGGCAAGCCTCTCTTGAACCACTCCCCACCGTCTTCACTATCAAGCTTCCGGTCGAACCACCGCGGGCCTTGTTCCCTTCGGTACACGGTGGCGGCCACACCACAAACGTGGTTGGTGTGATCTCACAACACTACAAGCCCCTCTGATGTACAACAATGGTACGCGCAAGCACCAAGTGATAAGAGGTGTGCAAACCTCACTAAACATTAGGCCTAAACCTAGAGCAAACGCATAAGCGGTGGTCTAATCAACCTAAGCACCTACGCTAATCACCTAATGAATCACTAAGCACTATACAAGTAGAGATCACTAAAATGGTGTATCAACACCCTTGGTATGTTTCATCAGCTCTCCACATCTCAAATGACTAGTTAGGGGGTCTATTTATAAGCCCTATCGAGAAAGTAGCCGTTGGGGGTGAAACCCAGCTTTTTGCTACTGATCGGACGCTATTGTCGTCCTGACCGGACACGTCCGGTCGTCCCGACCATTGAAGCTAGCGCGTTGATCGAATTCGGCGCTGAGTCCAATAACTTGCCACCGGACGCGTCCAGTCGCGTTTGCGCCGCTCTGGAACCTCTCTGGACTCGATCGGACATTGTACTTTGTGCGTCCGGTCGTCCAGTGCCGCTGCGTCCGGTCCTCACTAAGTTGTTGCCGTGATGATGAACAGTGAAGTCCGTGCGTCCGATCACTGCCTCGCTCAGAGTCCGGTCACTGCTGCTGACACCTGCTGTTGCCGAGCAACTGATCGGATGTGTTCGGTCCTCATAGGGCCGCGTCTGGTCACCTCTGCTGAGCTTGTTTCTTCGCGATCTTGCGTCCAGCTTTTCTCATCTTCGTGCTTGGACTTTGCTTGATATCTTGGGTCTTCTCTTGTGCTTCTAGGGTCTTGCTTATGGTGTTGATCGTGGGATCATCATGTCGCCTTCGTCCAAGTCACGTCTTGCACCCTATTGAACTATAAAGCAATTACTTGCAAATTCATTAGTCCAATTTAGTTGTGTTGGTCATTAAACACCAAAATCTAAAGTAAATAGGCCTAGCGTCATTTTCCTTACACCTGTGCCTTGCTACGGGTCAAAAAAATCCGTGATATGTTTTATATCGGGAGTCGTATCTGTGCGTTGCAACGGAAACCCATACATCTTGGAGTCGGACTCCGCGCCATTGCTGCTAGACACAATTTGTTTTGATTTGTATTAGCACACGTCTTGAGTAAGAGTCATGTCGAGGATTGCACTGATATACATGTACAATTTATACATACATTTCTTTATATTAGATTCGATAACAAACTGCTCACGATTTTAGTTTTATGATTTGATTTGTGGAATCATTGATTGATCATGTATCTTTTTTTAAGAATGATTGATCCTGTTTCTAAGAAGAATAGGTTTTATTAATCAAAATATTATCAACAACTTATTGGCAATATTTGTTTATGAGGAAAGGGTCAAGGTTCAAATACCCATAATATTAGATTTATCATTTGTTTTTTATTGTTATACAAAGAAAAGGATAAATATACTAATATAAAAAACAAAAAAAGCCGGCAAAGGAAAATACCAAAAGAAAGATGAAAGAAAAAAACAAAAAACAAAAAGGAAAACCAACAAAAAAACAGACACAACACACGGACGGTTCTCTACCTTATCCCGTCTACACGCGCACGCGTATCCCCGCATCGCTCGTAGGGGCTCGGTGTCACCGCCGCCGGCCTCCTCCATCCCTCCTGACACCGCCTCGGAGGAACCTCCCAGCGCCACCCTCCACCACTCCCAGCGTCGGCTTCGCCCTTCCCCGTGCCGAGCCTCCTCCGCTCCTCTGGTGCCGGCATCCACACCGGCCTCCTTGCCCCCCCCCCCCCCCCACGGCGGTCTTCTCACCCGGCCTCACTCCTTCCAGCGCCGACCGGAGTCCCTACCACCACCGGTCGTCGCGGAGCGCCGCCGCCTCCTCGTGTGCCTCGATGCCGCCGTTGTGGCCTTCCCCGACGCTGCGGCCCTGATGGCCTCCGATCTGGCCGACTTCGTCTGGTCCGACGCGGATGAGGTTCCCCGCACTGTGAAGCAACTGGCCAAGCTCCACGCCTCCGCGTGCTCGTCAATTAGAGAACATAGGGTTTGTAATTTGTCTCCCCGCCCATATTTAATTTGTGCCCATCGCCATGCTTTCTTGAGGTCGTCAACACCTATTGTTTTGATTTTATATGTTGTTGTCTTTCTAAAGTTAGTCCGACTTGGGTTTGGATTTGGATCACTATGCTGTGTGGATTTGGTCTCGGGCACCATCTCGTTGATTTGGGCTTGCCAATTTAAAAAGTCCTTGTATAGATTTGGGAGACCGGAGAAAACCTATTTGATTTTGGATTGGGATGGTCCAGACAAAAATAAATTTAGAACTCTTTTTCGATTCGATTTGGATCTTTGGCTGATTTATTGTTTCCTTCTCTTTCCCACATCCTACTATTATCTGTGTTCTATACGGACTTCTCCACAGCTTATATTCAAAGTATACTTGCAGCGAGCGGGCGTAGGGCATGTGCATTCCTAAGTGAACGCGGTAACAGTTGGGTCAATAAATAGAGCAGACAAAAAAATCTAGACAAAAAAACAATACCCGCTAGTGGAGGTGGCACACAAAAAAAGCGGCATAAATTTTGCCTTTTTATTATTACTAGCAAACGTGCCATACGTTGCAACGGGAGAGAAAAACTATCTAATATTTATAGAAAACGATGAGGAGAAAATGGTACCTAGTATCCAAGTTTCTATTTTTCCTGTTCGTGTGTGCTTTGTTTATCCGCTTAGGTATTTTTAAGTTTTTTCGATAATAAATAAACATAAAAATAATAAATGTAGCATTATGAGTCAGAAAAAATTTACCACCAAATTATTCGTGTAGTTTTGATTGAAAATAAAATTTGTTGTTGGTGGACCCCTGGGTTTCTTTTTTTAACATAAATAAATAAAAGAGTTTTAGTTATTGAAGCGTGGAAACCACTTTAATCATGCAACGTGGAAAACAGTGGGCTCCTCTTCCCTTTGATCCGTTTGCGTGCATTTTTTTATAGTTATATAGATATAGTGTGGATAGTATTTCCTATATACAGTATATACATGCACATAAACGGAACGTGTAATTTTTTTAGTCCACATTATTGCCCAGCAAAACATACAGGAAACGTGTAGGTGCAGCACCGACTTGGCCCCTGTTCGTTTCGCTAAAATTTGACTTATGCTGTTGCTTATGCTGATTTATTGGGAGAGAAAAACACTGTTGCTTCGCTAAAAAGTATTGCTGAAATAGTACAGAGAAGAACGGTGCGAGAACTCTAAAAAAAATTCAGAAATCAAAATGAAGAATCGACTCAATAATGGCTGTATATATATATATATATATATATATATATATATATATATATATATATATATTCCTATTCCTATTCAGATTATTGAGATCGGTTTGTCCTAACTATTTAGGGTCATATAAGTCTAGACGGAAAAAACTTTCGACTACTTGTAGTTAAAGGAGAGGTGGACGAAAAAAATGAATGGACGAAAAAATGACTGAAAATTTTGTCTTTTTATTATTATGTATAATACATAGAGGTATAGAAAACCGTCCGTCGTTGAGGCTTTCTTTTTTTTGCCTGTGTTTGAACGTCCAACGTTCTTTTTCATACCTTTTCCTGTTTCTTTTTTTTTTGCGTTTTTCTTTTTTCATGAGCATTTTCGCTTTTTTCTTGTGTTGGAATGTTTCATGTTTTCTTTTGCCTATCCATCGGAGGTACCGTCCGACGTCCGCCCTGGAGTTTTGGTTCTTATTTCTTCTGTTTTTTTTCCTTGTTTTTTCTATAAAATAAATCTCTATCTCTACACTTTATCTATCTATACCTATAATATAATATATATTATATAATCTATAAGATTACTTATAATAATACTAAAAAGGGTTTTTCTCCATCTATCTATATCTATAATATAATCTATAATATTATTATAATAATTAAAAAATGAAGGGCCATTTCTGTTCCGCATTTTTACTTTTCAAAATGACCTCGTACCCTGTCCTGTCTTTTTACTTTCCAAACTCTCATGATGTCCATGTATGACCCTCTGACCCAAACTCTTGACCGTGTTTATACGAGTTAGAACAACTACTTGCGTCTAGATACATCAGGGTGCCTACATACATACACAGCCACATATAGCACACCGAATCGGCACAACGCCGCGTGCGCACACGCGTTTCTCCGTGCACCTAAAACTGATCGATTAGTGAAGAATACGACGCTATCAGCACTAGATCACGATGACCTGTCACTAGCCTGGTTGTCCCTGATAGATGCCTATGGCTACAGCAGCCCCCACACCGCATGCGAGGCAATGTGGACCCCGCGTCGGCCCGCTTGTCCGTAGCCTGCACCACGAAGCGCTTGCAGCATATAGCCACAGCAACCCTCGGCCACTGACGCGCGCGCATCTCTACGTGGCCGGTCGCCAGCCGCCCAGCCCTCTTCTACATCTTCATGCAGACGAGGCGACGGCTGGGATACGTAGGCCTGCATGCATGATCAGTAGGGCCTAATGATCAGTGTGCGGACGCATACGTCCACGGGAATCACAGGCCAGGGCAGGCAAACCAGAGGGAGGTCACGGTAGGCTGCATGCTGCACACAGGTAAAGACATTCCAAAACCCGGGCACCTGTTGCCAGCAGCAGCTGAGGCCCCAGCGGGAAAGTGAGCCCGGGTGCGCAAGGACAAGCATGGCACAGTTGGAAAGAAAAAAAGTCATGTTGGATATATTATGGGCTTGGCCCGTATAATATTTAATAAATCAAATAAAATTCTATGGTACGTAACATTAAGCGTTGTATGGTTTAATATCGTACGAAATTTTGACTGAATGTTGACTCAGCTTATATGGTTGAAAATTATACATGGCGTGGCCAGGTTTTGCCACTTAAATCCACATAATCATATGAGTTTCTCTCCTTGATGGTGGAGACAAATTGATTGCGCCAATTACCGTCCCTTCCGCTTTGTGTCTCCATATATCTGCAGTCCTCCGTCAGTCCTTCTTCCTTCTGTCAGTCCTTCTTCCTTCCGCAACCGCTCCCCAGAGAAACCATATCTCAGCAGCCCTCTGGCTTTCCCGTCCCGTACCTCTGCGCACACGGAGTAGCGGGAGAGCAGGTGCCTCTGGAACCCTCGTCCGCCTGAGAACTTTGCACGGGGTGAGCGGCGATTAGGTTTTTGGGGAGCGATCTGCGACTGCTCGTCCATGTACGTCTTCTTCCTGGTGGTGATCGCTCTCGGAACCTGTCTTCTTCCCGGTGATTGCTTGCGGAACAGCAAAGCGTCTTCTTCCTGGTGACCGTTCGTGGGACTGCACTGCGAACATCTTCCTGCATCGACTGCGGTCCATGACTTCGAGCAACGCACTATGTCGACTAGTGCGAATGGAGCCTCCGATGCCCTCGGCATGAGACCCTCCGCTGGGTACATTCTTATCTCTGCAATTACCGCACTTTGCGTTCTTACTGTATCGATCTGTATGTCATGTCTACATGCTGTAGCATTCATTAGAGATATACACATGCACATATATGCCGTCACGAACCTGTTGATGTTATATTTCTGGATTAAATTAACCATGAAAATACCTAAATTTCTAACAATCCAAAAACCTAATGTTAGGTAATTTTCTATCAGTGGTTTTGTTGCTGCTTTGAAGCCAAATAATTTTGATGGCAAGAATTTCATAATATGGCGTGCCAAGATGGTATTGTGGTTGACTGCGATGAACTGCTATCACGCCGCGCAGGGAAAGCCTGAACAGTTTACTCCTAAGGAGGAGCAAAAGTTCTTGGCTGCCGATAACCTGTTTCGAGGCGCCGTGATTAGTGCACTTCATCCTAAGTATGAGAAAACTACATATCTTGCACATCAGGCAAAGAGTTATGGGATGCTCTTGAGGCAAAGTTTGGAGTTTCTGATGCTGGTAGTGAGCTGTACCTTATAGAGCAGCTGTATGACTACAAAATGGTTGAAAACCGTTCTATAGTCGAACATGCTCATGAGATACAGGCGCTAGCAAAGGAACTAAAATATGTCCCATGTTTGTTGCCCGACAAGTTTGTGGTCGGCGGTATAATCGCTAAGTTGCCACCTTCTTGGAGGGATTTTGCTACTTCTCTAAAACACAATAGACAAGAGTTTAGCGTGGCTGAACTTATTGGATCTCTTGATGTTGAGGAGAGGGCGAGAGCAAAGAACAACCGTGGAAAAGGAGTTGAGTCTTCCGCTGCCAATATGGTGCAGAAGAAAAACTCATTTGCATCTCGTAATAAAAAGAAGAAGAACATGCAAGAGAACAACAATGCAAAGCCTAAGTAGACTGCTCAGTTTAAGAAGAAAAATAACAAGAAATGTGGAGGTTGCTTTGTTTGCGGGAGTGATGAGCATTGGGCAAGTGCATGCCCAGACCACAAATATAAACAAGAAAAGAAATCATCAAATATGGTGATTAGCGAGACTAGAGGAGGAACATCTGGGTATGGTAATTCTTTACCTTTTGTTCTTTCAGTTTGTCTTTTACCTGAGTGGTGGATGGACAGCAGTGCTAATATTCATGTGTGTGCTGATGTTTCTTTGTTTACTTCCTATCAGACCGGTAGGACTGGAGCCTTGCTGATGGGAAACGGTTCACATGCGCGTGTTCTTGGTGCTGGTATGGTCGTTCTGAAGTTTACTTCGAAAAAGACAGTGCTATTAAAAAACGTGCAGCATGTCCCCTCCATCAAGAAGAATCTTGTTAGCGGTTCTCAGATGTGTCGCAATGGCTTTAAAATTGTGCTTGAGTCCAATAAGTGTGTTGTGTCGAGACATAGAACATTTGTTGGAAAAGGTTATGATTGTGGAGGCTTGTTCCGCTTATATTTGCTTGATGATGTGTGTAATAAAGTAGTGAACAATGTTAATATTTCGGATGAGTCGAATATAAGGCATTCACGACTTTGTCACATTAATTTTGGTTGTCTCACGTGGCTTGCAAATTTGAATTTAATTCCGAAATTTAACTTAGTCAAATATTCTAAGTGCCAAGTGTGTGTGCAATCGAAGCAACCGAGCAAGCCTCACAGGCTGCTGAGGCGAGGAACTTGGCACCATTAGAACTCGTTCATTCTGATTTATGCGAAATGAACGGCGAATTGACTAAAGACGGTAGATGATACTTCATGACATTTATAGATGATTGTACTAGATTTTGCTACGTGTATTTATTGAAAACTAAAGATGAAGTGTTGCATTATTTTAAAGTCTATAAAGCTGAGGTAGAAAATCAACTTGAGAAGAAAATCAAGTGTTTGCGGTCCGATCACGGGGGAGAATATTTCTAAAATGAATTTTCTAAGTTTTGCGCGGTGCATGGAATTATTCATAAGAGAACGCCACCATACTCACCACAGTCTAATGGGATTTCAGAGAGAAAGAACCGCACTCTAACTGATTTGGTTAATGCCATGTTAGAGACTGCGGGACTATCTAAGGAATGGTGGGGTCAGGCTATATTGACAGCATGTCATGTCCTGAATAGAGTGCCCACAAAGAACAAAGAAATTACACCATTCTAGGACTTGGGGTTGTTTGGCAAAGGTGAATGTGTCAATAAACAAAAAGCGAAAGCTTAGACCAAAGACTGTTGATTGTGTTTTTCTTAGTTATGCTATTCACAACATGGGTTATAGATTTTAAATTATAAATTCTAGTGTTCCTAATATGGTTGTTGATACAATCATGGAATCTAGAGACACTACATTTTTTTAGAATGAGTTTCCCATAAAAAATGCACCTAGCATGACTGGTCATGAATTTATAATTCCCCATGAGTATAAAAATTTTACTCCGATAGAATAAACTGAGGAACCCTATATGCAAAATCCTAAGGAGGATGACATTATAGTCACTAGAAAAAGTAAGAGACAGAGGACTCCAAAATCTTTTGGTGATGACTATATTATGTACCTTGTGGATGACACACCAACGACCATTGAAGAGGCATATTCCTCTCCTGATGCTGACTTATGGAAGGAAACAGTATGGAGTGAGATGAATTCTGTTATGTCTAATGGAACTTGGAAAATAGTTGATTGTCCCTATGGGTGCAAGCCTATAGGGTGCAAATGGGTATTCAAGAAAAAGCTTAGGCCTGATGGTACTATCGAGAGGTACAAGGCTTGTGGCCAAGGGTTATACTCAAAAGGAAGGTGAGGATTTCTTTGATAATTATTCATCGGTTACCCGATTGACCACAATTCGAGTTTTGCTTTCCCTGGCAGCCTCTTATGGTCTCATCATTTATCAAATGGACGTTAAGACAGCTTTCCTAAACAAAGAGTTAGAGGAGGAGATCTATATGGATCAGCCGGATGGGTTTGTAGCAAATGGTCAAGAAGGCAAGGTGTGTAAATTATTAAAGTCATTATATGGCCTAAAACAAGCTCCTAAGTAGTGGCATGACAAGTTCGACAAAACTCTAACATATGCTGGCTTTGTTGTGAATGAAGCTGACAAATGTGTGTACTATCGGTATGGTGGGGGTGAAGGAGTTATTATGTGCTTATATGTTGATGACATATTGATCTTTGGATCCAGCCTCAAAGTGATTGAGGAGATGAAGGAATTTTTATCTAATAATTTTGAGATGAAAAATTTGGGAGAGGCTGATGTTATTCTTAATATCAAGCTTCTGAGAGAAGGTGATGGTGGGGTAACTCTGTTACAATCCCACTATGTGGAAAAGGTGCTGAGTTGCTTTGGGTTTAGTGACTGTGCACATGCTCCTACACCTTATGACCTGAGTATGCTATTGAGGAAAAATTGGAGAATAGCAAGGGATCAGTTGAGATATTCCCAGATCATTGGTTCGCTCATGTATCTTGCTAGTGCAACAAGGCCTGACATCTCATTTGTTGTGTGCAAGCTGAGCCGGTTTGTGTCAAACCCGGGAGATGATCACTGGCGTGCTCTTGAAAGAGTGATGCGCTATCTAAAAGGCACCATGAGCTATGGTATTCCTTATACCAGACATCCGAAAGTGCTGGAAGGCTATTGTGATGCCAACTGGATCTCTGATGCTGATGAGCTTTATGACACAAGTGGATATGTGTTTTCGCTTGGAGGTGGTGCTGTTTCCTAGAAGTCTTGCAAGCAGACTATCTTAACAAAGTCTACAATGGAAGCAGAACTCATAGCATTAGACACCGCTAGCTCTGAGGCCAAGTGGCTTCGTGATCTCCTTATGGATTTACCAGTTGTTGAAAACCCCATACCAGCTATTTCTATGAACTGTGATAACCAGATTGTGATTACGAAGGTTAACAGTTATAAGGATAACATGAAGTCCACAAGGCATGTTAAGAGACGACTAAAATCTGTCAGAAAATTGAGAAACTCTAGAGTAATAGCGTTGGACTATGTTCACATGTTTAACAATCTGGCAAATCAGTTCACTAAGGATCTGTCACGCAATATGATAGAAAGTGTATCGAGAGAGATGGGTTTGAGACCCACTTAAAATTTACTATAGTGGTAACCTGTTCTATGTGATCGGAGATCCCGTGAAGTAGGATGGTGAAACAAGCTAGTAGTAAATTGTGAGGAAAGATCCTTAGTAAGACTCATTTCTGATGCATATCTTTCCTTTCTGTAAGGCGGGTTGGTTTTGACCTTAATGTGTTCCAAGTGGCTTGCTAAAGGAGAGATGTTGTCCTACAGAACATGTTTTGAGGAACACACCTATATGAGTCAGACTGCTGGTCACAGTCTATGAGATTTGGGTGATCTCTAAATACTCATGAAAGTCACTGGAGTATGACTTATATGCTTCAAATAGAGGGGATGCCTTTTGCAGCCAAGTATCAGCTAAGGACTATAGTGACATTCACCTCACACAAAACTGTCAATTCAAGGCTTAGTCCATTGTTCAGTTGTGACTGAGTGAAACTATTGCTCTAGATGGATGTTCAACTTAACAGTCTCCATCGAAACACTGGTATATAAAAGAAATGTGGTTCTGAGACTACTTTGTTACATACCCTAGAGTTTGGTGGGTATTGTTGGATATATTATTGGCTTGGCCCGTATAATATTTAATAAATCAAATAAAACTCTATGGTACGTAACATTAAGCGTTGTATGGTTTAATACCATACAGGATTTTGACTGAACGTTACTCAGCTTATATGGTTGGAAATTATCCATCTTAATTGAGAAGCCGAGAAAAGGACAAAGTGGTGCCACACGCGCGCGCGTGTTGCCGCCACTGCCGCCGGCCAAGCCAGGCCGTGGCCATGGGCACGGGCGTGGGTCGGGCCATGGCGTGGCGTGGCGTGGTGAGGCAGGCGGCGAGCGGGCGGGCATGGCTAGGTTTTGCCACTTAAATCCACATAATCATGGGAGTTCCTCTCCTTAATGGTGGAGGCGAATTGATTGTGCCAGTTACCATCCCTTTCGCTTTCCATCTCCTAGGATTCTCCGCTGCCTTTCTCCCTTTCCATCGCAGCCATATATCCGCAGTCCTCTGTTGGTCCTTCTTCCTTCCACAACCACTCCTAAGAGAAACCACATCTCAGCAGCCCTCTGGCTTCCCCATCCCGTACCTCTAGGCGCACGGAGTAGCAGGAGAGCAGGTGCCTCTGAAACCCTCGTCCGCCTGAGAACCTTGCACGGGGTGAGCGGTGATTAGGTTTTTGAGGAGCGATCCACGACTGTTCATCCATGTACGTCTTCTTCCTGGTGGTGATCACTCTTGGAATTCATCTTCTTCCCGGTGATTGCTTGCGGAACAGCAAAGCGTCTTCTTCCTAATGACTTTTCATGGGACTGCACTGTGAACATCTTCCTGCATTGACTGCGGTCCATGATTTCAAGCAATGCACTATGTTGACTAGTGCGAATGGAGCCTTTGATGCCCTCAGAATGGGACCCTCCGCTGGGTACATTCTTATCTCTGTAATTACCGCACTTTGCGTTCTTACTGTATCGATCTGTATGTCATGTCTGCATGCAGTAGCATTCATTAGAGATATACACATGCACATATATGCCGTCACGAACTTGCTGGTGTTATATTTCTAGATTAAATTAACCATGAAAATGCCTAAATTTCTAACAAGTCCAATGCTCAGTAGAAACAGACACCATCAAAAAAGATGGGAGCTGGGCACAGGGTAGGAGGCTTTAGAGGAAAGTGGCTCCCGTGGACACGCCTCCTGCCTATTTAAGCTACGCTGCAGTGCTCGACTCACTACACCAGAACAACTCTTCCTGCATTTGTCTTGATCAGCGAGCAAGGGACCAAGACTTACCGGTGGGTCAAGAAGAGTTTGTATGTATGTATGCTTCGTTGTTTTTTTAGTACTATCTACGAATTATTCCTTGCTACTTGATACGGTTGTTGGCGCTTCTTGCATCTAATCTTAGTTCAAGAACAAGAGAACCATGGCAGACCAGCAGCAGCCTTAGCCGAAAGAGATGAACAATGTCCGTGCCGGTGGCCTCAACCAGCCTCCAAGGTTCTGCTTCCGTCCAAGTGACTTTGAGATTGTCAATGACTACCACACGAACAAGGTGTGCAACAGGGACTTCATTTGCGCCCTCGGGGAGGTCGACCTAAATAAGACTGAGCCATGGGACCTCCCGAGTATGTAACAAGCAGCCTTGATCTATAATGTACATACATATATGCCTTGGTATTGTTTGATCCGTGCAATGGATGCATGTTGCTACGCTAGTGATCAAGATGTGGTCTAATATATGGCGCTTAATTTGATCGCATGCTACAGGGGAGGCAAAAATGACCAAGAAAGAGTGGTACTTCTTCTCACAGAAGGACCACAAGTACCCGACGGGGCTAAGGGACAATAAGGTCATGGAAGCTAGTTATTGGAAGGCGATCGGCAAGGACAAGGAGGTATACAAGCACACCAAAGGGGAAGGGGTGGTGAAAGTGCAATCAAGCCTTAATTGTGGGTTTTAGTGATAATGACATCACAATTAGAGAACTAATAAGATTTATTGAGATGACAAGCAGGAAATTTATATTTGAGGATGCTACATGAAACGGAGGAGCCCCCAACTACAAATATTGATGGCTTCAAACTCAAAGGAGGTTTAAATTCTCTTATATATTGAATTTGAGTATAGGAAAAGTCATACTATAAAGGGGGGCACAATGCTTAATCTAATCTATACTACCAAGTACTCAAACATCCACATGCATCCTCAGATTCACAGCCAAGACAGTCTAAACTTTACTATTATCCTTATTGTCTTGTGGGGTACGAGCTCTGACTCGCCCGACCCCTTGGGTACGGGCTTCGGTTCGCCCGACCCCTTGGGTGCGGGCTTCGGTTCACCTGACCCCTAGCTCGCGAGCTCTGGTTCGCCCGACCCCTTGGGTGCAAACTCCGGTTTGCCCGACCCCTTGGTCGTTGGCTCCATCTTGTCTGATCCTTTGGGTCGCGGGCTCCGGCTTACTCGACCCTTTGAGTATAGGCTTCGGTTCACCTGACCCTTTGGTTGCAGGCTCTGTCTCGCCTAACCCTTGGTCACGAGGTCTAGCTCTCCCAAGCCTTTGGTCATGGGCTCTGTCTCATCCGACCCTTTGGGCCACGGGCTCTGGCTCGCCTGACTCTTTGGGTGCGAGCTCCAGTTCGCCCGACCTCTTGGGTGAAATGTCCATTAGGGGCTGGGGGTATATATACCTTATCTTTTTCTCCCCAATGACTATCTATTATTTAAGTGACCATTAGGGCCTAGGGGTATATATATTTTTCCCTTTCTTTCCCAACGGTAGTGAGATACAATAGAAAAACAAACTAACGAACTTGCTCCCTTCTTCCTCACTTTAGCACACTCAAAATAAAGTAGGAGCTCTCTCTCTCTCACTCCATTGTTGACCTCAAGTCCCCAAGCAAATTCATTGATTTCCCTATCAATCCTTGAGGGATAAGGGTCCAAAACTTAATAAGAGAGCATCTCCATTGATTCCTAAACTCTAAAGAACACTTGGTTCACGTCTTAGCCAGCCGTTGTGTTTGTTACTCTTGGAGCTTGGCTCCTAGCCGGCTAGAGTGTTGCCCGTGGAGTTTGCCAACTTATGTGGGAGCCCCAAGAGGTTTGTAACCACTTCTTGTAGTGAGTAAAATCACCCCTCATCTCAAGAGTTCACTCTCTTGACTTGAGAATGAGGTAGGGTTGAAAATCCCTAAGCCTTAGTGGTATACCTCAATAACGTTGACATAGGCAAGCCTTGGTGGCGAGCTGAACCACGAGATAAATCCTTGTGTCATCTTATGCTTGTGTTGATTCACTTGTGTTCTTGTTGTTGTTGACGTGATTTCTAGAATTGAGGCCAATCTACTTGTGTGTGGGGTTCCCACCACTTTCAGCTGTCAATCTATGATCTACCACCCTGTAGAAAGCTAAGAAATTTATCCTATCTAAATTTCGTTGAGTAGATTTTGAACTATGAACTGATCTCTCATGCAGGTGCGACGGTGCCACGCTCACAGAGCGGCAGTGACGCGGGTGAATTTGATTTTAGTTTAAGTTGAATTTTTTAGGCCTATTCACACCCTCATCTAGGCGTACCAGAGATCCTATAAGTGGTATCAGAGCAGGTTACTTCGTGTGCGCTTCACCGCGTGAGGTTTGGAGCCTAGGGGAGGATCCGGTGTCGTGAAGCCCATCAACGTCAATCCAGAGGACGTTTGGCTGCATGACACCGACAGCAGTGAGCTTAGTGCCTCTACAGCGAGCAACTCCACGCTTTCGTAGCTGGAGGCAACCGATGCTGAAAAGCTCAAAATGAAGAAGAAAGAAGAAGAAAAAGAGCAGCTAGAAAAGAGAAAAAGAGAAGAAAGAGAGAAGAAGAAGAAGAAGAAGGAGCAGCAACTGTTAGAAGAGAAGAAAGCAAGAAAAGAAGAAAGAAGACTCAAGAGTGAAGCTAGAAGAAAAAGAAGAGAAGCAAGAAAGAATAAGGAACAAGAAGCAAAAGCCTCCAATGCATCTTCAAGTGAGCTATCTAGCAGCTCCAAAGATGGTGATGATGATGAGTCCTACCAAGTACATAGCAAGAAGGATAAGAAAGGAAAGGATAAGAAGAATGACGACAATAAATATGCCGTCGTATCCTTTAACTATTCTTCTATGTCTATGACTAACCATGATCGCAAGTCTTTTATCAATGTGCCCGTGGGCAAGTTACCTCATTTAGATGGGACTAACTTTGCTAGATGGAAGCACTTGATGAGATCCTATCTTATAGGTCTTCATCCTAAAATTTGGGAGGTTGTTTGCAATGGATTTGAGCCACCTGTTGATCCCAAGAATCCAACCATGGATGAAATGAGAATCATCCACCTCAACGGTCAAGCTACTAGTGTGCTACTTAGTGCCTTGGATGGTGATGAGTACAATAGAGTGATTGGTGTGGATGTTGCCAAGCAAATTTAGGATACTTTGCATCTTGCACATGAAGGAGTTGATAGTGAGAGAGGCAAGAATTGATTCGTTGATGTCCAAGCTCAACCGATTTGTTATCTTGGATGGAGAAGGGCTACAAGAGATGTTTGATAGGTTGATGACAATGGTGGGCAAGATTACAGGCTATGGTTGTGAGGAGCTAGATGATCATAAAGTTGTCAAGATTTTGTTGGAAGCTTATTCACTAAGAAATGAGACCATAGTCATTTTCATTAGAGACAAGAAGAAGTTTGAGTACTTCACACCAAATGATATACTTGAAAGGATCTTGACCTTTGATATGCAAAGAGAAGAAGCAAATAAGAGGAAGAAGATTAGAGAATTGCAAGCAAAGCTAGAAGGCATCAAGATCAACAAGGATGTAGCTCTCAAGGCCAACAAATCAAGCAAGCAAGGCTCTACTAGCAAGTCCAAGATCAACAAGCAAGCTTCAACTAGCAAACTGTGGCAGAACCTCCTAAATTATAGGACCCACATGCACTTCTCACTATCCAACGACCTTTGACAACTATGCATATGTTCCTGGTAACTTAAGAAGTCTGTCGGGTGTCCTCGGGGAACCCCGAATCATCCATGATTTCCGAGCAGGGTCACATTACAGAGTCATTGCAGTATTACAACATTTATTCAAATATATACATTAGACTAAAATAGCAAAAGTCTTATGATAACTTAATTTACAAACCAGTTGTTTCAAACCTTACAAACTAAGTTCGATAATTATTAGAAACCATAGTAGTAGTGGAGTGGTATAATTAACATAAACATAACACACAAAATAAGCATCCTACCCAAGGATCACACATTCACTTATCGTCATCGACAGGAACAATAGTCATGCAGCAAGGTCCAAAACAGACCTGCTCATGAGGCTCACCTACAACAAGGGTCAACGAACCCTGAGTACAAAAGTACTCAACAAGACTTAACTGAAATAAAAATTGAGAAGACTCAGGAATGTAGGCTCAAGGATTCAAGGTATGGCTTTAGCAATACTCAAAGTTCTTCTGCGTAAAAGCTCTTTACAAAATTTTAGTATTTCAACATTTAAACTTCATAAGAACAATATATGAATCTACCATGATCCGTAATGAGATCATGAACTTCATATAAAACTCTTTCTCAAATCCAGCTCTAGTTTCAGTTATTAACTACGATGATGAACAGTGAGTTGAGTCTCCATAACCGAGGAGCAACGATGATTCGAACCGATTATAAACCCAGCTAGGGATTCCAGACCACACGACATATGCAGGTCCCCAACTTACATATATCAACCTACCCTTGGATCTTCTAAAATAAGAACGGCTCCGCGACACCCGAAAATACAGTACTCCACCAATCCAGCCCATTGCCACGTGGGTATACGCTATTCCCGCCATCTCTCCACTCCCAGTGCGCGAGTAGCCATTCTCATAATAAAATAGCCGAGTTAAGGCTTACTGGAGTATGTGGTTAGTACTACAAAGTCTCACCTCATGCAATTCAACAATGGACGGACCTTAATCGACACAGGCGGAAAGAAGCCGCTCACAAGACCTCCATGTCTTGTGGCTCTCACACACCGAGTCCGCTTGGTCTAGATTTATTACTTCACATGCTCATATCTTATGATAACATAAGTGACCAAAGATCCATTTAAAACTCGCAGGTGACAGGTAATCACCCGGCTAAGCATGACTAAGCATAACTAGGCATTTACGAATTAAAACTGGTAACAAGGTAGATATGGAAAAACAAGGTTGGTAATGCACCAATTAGGTTTCCACTTGACTCCTAATCACTCAATGCAATATATAAAAGCAAAAGCGATAAAATTTGTAAAACACAAGGTAGGGTTAAATGCATCCGGGGCTTGCCTTCGTTGACGAAAAAGTTAGGTTCCTGCGACGTTCCACAATTATCCGATCCGACCTCAATAGACGGATTAACTTCCTCCGCAACTTGATTAACTACCACATGTTCACCTTCATTCACTACACGTAATAACAATGCCATGTTTAACATGATGCGGGATACAAAACATGATGCTTGATGATGGATGCAAAATTAACAACTCGAATACAACTTTCCTTCGCGGTACAGTTGCAAGTCAACCTAACTAAACCTTTTTCGTAACACATACATCAATTGCCAAGGATCATTATCAACTAATGACCCAAGGTCATCACTCAATCCAAAATTCAATCAAAACCTAAATCATTAAAGATTACTATTTGCTTTTATGAATTAATTATCTAATTCAAAATTATGAAATAAATCAACTTATTCTAATTGAGCTCACAATTTTTGTAAATGTTCATTACATGATAACTAAGTGGCAAAATAGTTTTCATAATTTTTGGATAAAGGATTAAGCCTAGAAAAATCATGAAAACTCATTTATTAATTAATTGAGCAATTTTTATCACATTGAAAAAGTACTGAAAAATAACATTTCATATTTTTATTAAATAATATACATCACAGAGAGGTCACACAAAAGTTTTCATAATTTTTGGAACTCTAAATAATTCTACGCAAAAATAACAAAAACTATCACTATTCATTCAAATCTACAAAATAGAAAAATTCATTTTGAACGCTGAGTCGCTGACAAGGTGACCCCACATGTCATCTTCAACCTTCGGCGCTGACCACGGCAACGACGCACTGACCGGCGAAATCTCGTCGACGGCGAGGTCACCAGCGACGGTCACGGTACCAACATGTTCACCATGACTAGGCGCATCGATTTGTGGCACTAGCTTAAGCAATTACAGCGAGGATCGAGGTTGACGCCGTCCATGGCGGACGCGACTGCACAGCGGTGCTACGCCAGTGATAGAAGACCGGTAACGGTGAAACAAATGACTCGGGAAGAACCAGGAGCTCACCCCGACCACGTTGAAGGCGATGGACAAGCCGGAGGAACAACGGAGAGGCGGGTCGACGGTCACAGCGATCACGGCGGAGCAAGGATCATCGGTGGCAGTGTTCCGACAACTGTGGTGCACAATACGGTCATGCAACAAGGGATTAAGCACCATGGCATCGAGACAAAGCTGAAACAAGACTCCACAAGGTCAGAGACTCACCACAGAGCTCTGGCCACGGTGAAGCGGGATCACCGGTGACGCTGCCGGCCGCGAGGAAGAAACGTGCGCACAGTGGGTTCCTAGCGGAATCAGGTGACCAAAGCTGGCTGGATGGATGCGCAAGAAGGAGAAGGAGCTGGGACTGGATTAGCTGCAATGGTGGAGGCACTACAGCGACGATGCGGGCTCGCCGAAGTTGAGCTGAGGCGACGGGAAAAACAGAGCAAGGGAAAGGAAGAATGGCGATGGCACCAGGGCTTTATAGAGCGGCCAAGGAAGCAAGAGGAAGACACGTCGCGGCCTGCTCCATGCCAGCGTGAAGCCAAGGGTGGCCACAGGCGCGACTGGAAGCTAGGAGAAGGACGTCGGCGGTGCAGTTAGGCGGCGAGCACTATTCACTATAATTACAGAATTGCCATTCGTTTTAAAATCCAAATTACTCCTAAATTTGTATAACAACTCAAAAAACTCCAAAAATAAAAATTGTTCAAAATTCAAAGTTCTACAACTTTGCTTTTATAACCACCCCCTAATTTGGTATACATTTTGAAATGCAAATTTGAATTCAAATAGGGGACATTTAAAGAATTTCGCCTTTTCAAATTACTTCAAATTTTTCATAACAACTTTGAAAACTCCAAAAGCAAACTTTGTATAACTTGTCAAGCTCTACACTTTTGCTTTTAGGCTCAACCCCAAAATATGCTTAGATTTTGAAATGAGTTTTCAGGGTAAGATTTAAATACTGAAAATTAGGGTTTTCTTGAAAATTCAAATCCAAACCAAATTTTAAACTTGATTCAAACAATACAATTCAACACATACCACATAAAGGTAAACTTGTTTTAGTGTATGCATATAAATTTTTTTACTAAATGCCAAATGCTTTACAATGCATATGATGACATGGTAGGTTTTAGTATTTAAACACCCGAGGTGTTACAATCCTTCCCCCTAAAAGAAATCTCGTCCCGAGATTCAAAGCCATAGGGTAAGTAATGGAAAAGGAAATGTGTCACGCGAACACATACAAAATCTGTCTATAAAACAGCTGAGGTCCCTTTACAAAACACAACTTGTAACAACCGAGCTCAACTAACATTACTCTATATTGATGCAAGAAACTCTAGAAATTTTTCTAGCAAGTAATCTTTGGATTCCCAAGTAGCTTCTTCTTTGGAATGTTGATTCCATTGTATCTTGTAGAACTTGATTGTCCTCCTTCGAGTAACACGGTCTTTCTGATCTAGAACTCGGATAGGATATTCAGAATAGGTCAAATCAGGTTCAAGTTCCACTCCTTCAACCTCAACATTCTGCTCAGGCACTCGGAGACACTTCTTTAATTGAGAAACATGGAACACATCATGCACAGCTGAAAGATGTTTGGGTAGCTTCAAGCGATATGCCACTTTTCCATACCTCTCTAAAATTTGAAATGGCCCAATATATCGAGGTGCCAACTTGCCTTTAACACCAAAATGGTTAACTCCCTTCATTGGTGATACCTTCAGATATACAAAATCTCCCTTTTTAAATACCAATGGTCTATGTCGTTTATCTGCATAATTCTTTTGTCAGGACTGAGCTATCTTCAAATTACTTTGTATTTGCCTAACCTTGTATTTTGTTTCTTTCACAAGGTCAACTCCAAAGAACCTTCTTTCCCCAGGCTCAGACCAACTCAGTGATGTTCTGCATCTACGACCATAGAGTGCTTCAAATGGAGCCATTCTAATGCTCTCCTGATAACTATTGTTGTATGAGAATTCAGCCAAAGGCAAACATTCATCCCACTTATTGGAATAGTTAAGAACACAACATCTTAACATATCTTCAAGTACTTGATTGACCCTTTTAGTCTGACCATCGGTTTGTGGATGATAAGCTGTACTATACAGTAGTTTGGTACCTAACAAAGCATGCAAGTGTTTCCAAAAGCTAGAGACAAACTGTGTACCCTGATCTGACACTATGGTCTTTGGTGCCCCATGTAAACTCATGATTCTTGCTAAATACATCTTGGCATATTGGATAGTAGGATATATACTCTTGACTGGAAGAAAATGTGCTGACTTAGTTAGTCGATCTACAATGACCCATATTGAATCAAAACCTTTTGATGTCTTGGGTAGACCAACAATAAAGTCCATACTAATATCCTCCCACTTCCAAGCTGGGATAGGTAATGGTTGTAACTCTCCAGCTGACCTCAAGTGTATAGCTTTCACCTTTTGACAAGTATCGCACTTGGCTATATACCGGGCAATTTCTATCTTCATTTTGGTCCACCAAAACCTTTGTTTCAAGTCATGGTACATCTTGTTACTTCCTGGATGAATAGATAACCTAGTAGCATGTGCCTCTTCAAGAATTGACTGTCGCAACTCAGGAACCTTTGGTACTACTAAGCGATTCTTGAACCATAACACACCTTCATCATCTACTTTGAAGCATTCCGCTTTCCCATTCTTGATTCTTTCTTTGATATGGGCTATACCCTTGTTTTCTTTCTGAGCAGCAATAATCTAGTCTTGAATAGTGGCTTCAACAGTTATATTGGTCAAACTACCTTGTTGAATTACCTCTATACTCAACTTTTCCATCTCTTGGCATAAAGTCAAACTCATTGTTCTTACTATCAGACAATTGCAATGGCTCTTTCGACTGAGGCCATCTACAACTACATTTGCTTTACCAGGATGGTAATGTACTTCCAAGTCATAATCTTTAATCAATTCTAACCATCTTCTTTGTCGCATGTTCAAATCTGATTGAGTAAAGATATACTTTAAACTCTTGTGGTTTGTATAAATATGGCATGTATTACCAAGCAAGTAATGCCACCAAGTCTTCAGAGCATGAACAACTACTGCTAACTCTAAATCATGAGTGGGATAGTGCTCTTCATGTTGCTTAAGTTGTCTGGAAGCATAGGCAATGACTCGGCCTTCTTGCATCAATACACATCCAATACCAATACTAGAAGCATCACAATAAACATCAAACGACTTCTCGATATCAGGTTGGGCTAATACTGGTGCAGTGGTTAACAGTCTCCTCAAAGTCTAGAAAGCTTCTTCACATTCAGATGACTAGACAAACTTGGCTTGGTTCTTCAACAACCCAGTAATGGACTTGGATACTTTAGAGAAATCTGGAATAAAACGACGGTAATACCCCGCCATTCCCAGAAAACTCCGAACCTTATGAACAGTGGTTGGCGGTTTCCAATCAAGCACATCCTTAACTTTGCTCGGATCAATAGCAACTCCTTCAGCTGATAAGACATGTCCAAGAAACTATACTTCCTTAAGCCAGAAGTCACACTTACCGAATTTGGCATATAATTAATGTTCTCTTAAGCGGGTCAGGACAATTCTGAGATGTTCCGCGTGTTCCTTCTTGTTCTTGGAATAAACTAGGATATCATCAATAAACACCACCACAAACTTGTCTAGCTCAGGCATGAACACTGAATTCATCAGATACATGAAATGAGCTAGGGCATTTGTCAACCCAAAAGACATTACCAAGTATTCATATAATCCATATCTCGTGGTAAATGCCATTTTGGGAATATCTTTAGGCTTAATCTTGATTTGGTGATAGCCTGACCTTAAATCAATCTTGGAGAAAACTTTGGCTTCGGCCAGTTGATCAAAAAGCAAGTCTATCCGAGGTAAGGGATACTTATTCTTAATGGTCACTTCATTCAACGGACGATAGTCAACACATAACCTCAGGGTCTCATCTTTCTTTTTCACAAAAATTGCAGGACATCCCCAAGGTGATGAACTAGGTTGAATAAATCCTTTCTCAATCAACACTTGCAACTGAGTCTTCAACTCGGCTAATTCCTTGGGAGGCATCCTATAAGCTCTTTGAGAGATCGGAGCTATTCTAGGCTTTAACTCTATGTTAAACTGAACATCCCTATCTGGTGGTAGACCGGGTAAATCCTCAGGAAAAACATCAGGGAATTCACAAACTACCGGGATATCCCAAATCTCCTTGACAAAAGTTGCACAAACTCTTTCTACTGATCTCCTTAAGGTTGGAAGTTGGATAAGGAGCTGAGAATTACTATCAGGCAAACTCACCCTTAATGTCCTATTCAAAGCATCTATAACAGCCTTATGCTGATACATCCAATTCATTCCCAAATCTTGATCCTTGAGAATAATCATGGTAGTGGGAAAAATATGCCCACCCAGGTTTATGGGTACCTGGTATACCATTTCCTTAGTACACAGACGTCCCCCGGGCGACTGTATAAAGAAATTTTCCTTTGTTTCCCCAATTGGAATTGCATGCTTTACGACAAAGGTTCTATTGATGAATGAATGAGATGCACCAGAATCAAAAAGCATAACAGCAGGGTGATCGGCGACAGGAAACATACCCATGATCACTGGCTCCCCTTCTGGAATTTCCCCAGCTTGAATATAGAACACCCATCCTATCTTCCTCTCATCTTTACCCTTCTGAGCATTCTGATTGTGGTTCTTGTTCTATGCTTGACCCTATTGTTGATTAGCAGGGGCCTTCTGATAATTTTGATTAGCCTGCTTGGGATACGGACATTCCCTGGAGAAATGACCGGACCTTCCACAATTGTAACATGGATAATTGTGACCCTAGGACGTTGGAGCATTGCCACCAGGAGCATTTGTCTGTTGGGAATTCGGGTAGGTTATAGCAGGATGGACATTTGACTGTTGCCCGGCTTGGAACTATGGTGGATGATAAGGAGGACGATAATGGTTGACTAGATGATAGATTATCTTTTGCCTCTTTTGATTTCCACCAAAAGATCCAGACGGCACACTCTTCTTTTTCTTGATCTCCTTATGCTGCCGATACTTTTCCTCAGAAGCAATTACAATATTCACTGCCTCATGATAAGTAACATTGGCACATGCAGTCATCATTGTCTGTAATTTGGTATTCAGTCCTCTCATGAACCATTTCTTTTTCTTAGCATCTGTATTGACATGTTCAGATGCATACTATAATAGGTGATTGAATCTACCCACATATTGCATAACCGTTTGATCCCCTTGCTTCAAAGCAAGGAACTCATCCAGCTTCATGGCCATCACTCCTTCTAGAATATAATGAGCTCTGAAGGTAGTACGGAACTCAGCCCAAGTTATTGGAATGCTAGCTGGTTGCATAGCCACTAGATTTGCCCACCAGGCACCTGCTGCACCTCTAAGTTGCTGGGCAGCAAACATAGGTTTCTACATCTCTGTGCATGGAATAAGATCAAATTTCTACTCCATGGTCCAAAGCCAATCATCAGCCTCTAGTGGTTCATCTGCCTTAGTGAACACTGGTGGTCTTGTATCTGTAAAATCAACATACGTAGCCTCCTGCCTGTTATGATTACGGCCACGGTTTCCTTGCACCATATTCTGATTACTCTAAGCTATCTCTCGAAGCAATCGAGCATTTTCTACGGTCACATGGACCAGTGCTGCTATAGCATCAGCTAAAGTTGGCGGAACTGGTGGTGGATCAGGAACACCACCCTCTTCATGCGAAGAACCAGGAATATCCGAAGCACGAGTACGAGGCATCCGTTCATAACAAACCAAACTTTACTCACAAGCTTTTATTGAGATATAAAAGAGCTCACTGCAAACACATTACATTGGGTTTACTTATTTAAGCATAAGCCCGCACCTAAACAAGACTACTTAACTTAACTAGATCTCCTATTTTACAACTCTACTCTTCTCCTCGACCACATCAAACCTCGTGATCGGTATCCATTCCAGAAACATTTCCGCCTTCATTATCACTTTCATCAACCATCACTAATTCTTCTGGATCTTCTTCTTCCTCCTCTTCAAGTTCATCATCATCAGCAATGATGACACCAGGGTCCATTGCATCAGCTTGAGGTTCATGATTTGGATCCAGGAGGTTGCTCAGCCTATGGACTTCTTCATGCAAAGTAGTATTATGTTCTTCTAAATCTTCTACATAAAATTCTATCTCATGCGCTCTAGCTCTAGCTACATCTTCCCTATGCCAAGCCTCATTTCTCCCTTCCACCATACGAACTAACGTACGCTCGCAGTTCTTATGAGCGGTGGTGCGACACTTCAATTGATCCTTTAACTTGCCCACCCGGATGGTATCCAAGGCCCTATCTCTAGTAGCCTGAGCTAACTCTATTGAAAGCCTCAGTATCTTTGCCTGGGGATTAGGCCTAGAGCTGCTACTGCTAGCACTATCATTTCTAGGGGCAAGCTGGTGACGAGGAACTCCTTTAGGTCCAACGGACTTACGGGGCGTTACCTTGGTGCGAGCCATACTGTAGGAAGCAAGATTAATCCAATTAAGACCATCAGATCAAAATCTAAAGAGCAGCCAGGATGGATTACATAACTCAACCCAAACTCACTACCCAACCCAGACTCAGGGTGAAGGAAGTAACAAGTGAATTAATCATGATGCATGAATCGTTCTTACGAACAAAAACATCAAAGCTTATAAGGTACATAACCACAGTTATTTTTATATAGGGCATAATAAGATTACTACTCCACCACACAAAGCCTTTTTAATCAATTAAGGAATGGTGAGAATGAAATAAGATAAGCCAGAAGCAATTTGGACCAAATTAACAAGTTATATTTATTTGTCCCAAATCATTTTGAAGTTTTTGTAAAAGAATACAACAAAGACTTTGTAACGATCGCTCTGATACCATTCTGTGGCAGAACCTCCTAAATTATAGGACACACATGCACTTGTCACTGTCCAACGACCTTTGACAACTATGCATATGTTCCTGGTAACTTAAGAAGTCTGTCGGGTGTCCTCGGGGAACCCTGAATCATCCACGATTTCCAAGCAGGATCACATTATAGAGTCATTGTAGTATTACAACATTTATTCAAATATATACATCAGAGTAAAATAGTGGAAGTCTTACGATAACTTAATTTACAAACTAGTTTCAAACCTTATAAACTAAGTTCGATAATTATTACAAACCATAGTAGTAGTGGAGTGGTATAATTAACATAAACATAACACACAAAATAAGCATCCTGCCCAAGGATCACACATTCACCTATCGTCATCAATAGGAACAACAGTCATGCAGCAAGGTCCAAAATAGAACTGCTCATGAGGCTCACCTGCAACAAGGGTCAACGAACCCTGAGTACAAAAGTACTCAACAAGACTTAACCGAAATAAAAACTAAGAAGACTTAGGAATGCAGGCTCAGGGATTCAAGGTATGGCTTTAGCAATACTCAAAGTTCTTTTGCGTAAAAGCTCTTTACAAAATTTTAGTATTTCAACATTTAAACTTCATAAGAACAATATATGAATCTGCCATGATTCGTAATGAGATCATGAACTTCATATCAAACTCATTCTCAAATCTAGCTCCAGTTTCAGTTATTAACTACGATGATGAACAGTGAGTTGAGTCTCCATAACCGAGGAGCAACGATGATTCGAACCAATTATAAACCTAGCTGGCGATTCCATACCACACAACATATGCAGGTCCCCGACTTACATATATCAACCTACCCTTGGATCTTCTAAAATAAGAATGGGTCCGCGCCACCCGAGAATATAGTACTCCACCAATCCAGCCCATTGCCAAGTGGGTACACGCTATTCCCGCCATCTCTCCACTCTTAGTGCGCGAGTAGCCATTCTCGTAATAGAATAGCCGAGTTAAGGCTTACCAGAGTATGTGGTTAGTACTACAAAGTCTCACCTCATGCAATTCAACAACGTACGGACCTTAATCGACACAGGCGAAAAGAAGCTGCTCACAAGACCTCCATGTCTTGTGGCTCTCACACACTGAGTCCGCTCGGTCTAGATTTATTACTTCACATGCTCATATCTTATGATAACATAAGTGACCAAAGATCCATTTAAAACTCGTAGGTGACAGGTAATCACCCGGCTAAGCATGACTAAGCATAACTAGGTATTTACGAATTAAAATTGGTAACAAGGTAGATATGGAAAAACAAGGTTGGTAATGCACCAATTAGGTTTCCACTTGACTCCTAATCACTGAATGCAATATATAAAAGCAAAAGCGATAAAATTTGTAAAACACAAGGTAGGGTTAAATGCATTCGAGGCTTGCCTTCGTTGATGGAAAAGTTAGGTTCCTGCGACGTTCCACAATTAACCAATCCGACCTCAATAGACGGATTAACCTCCTCCGCAACTTGATTAACTACCACGTGTTCACCTTCGTTCACTACACGTAATAACAATGCCATGTTTAACATGATGCGGGATACGAAACATGATGCTTGATGATGGATGCAAAATTAACAACTCGAATACAACTTTCCTTCGCGGTACAGTTGCAAGTCAAACTAACAAAACCTTTTTCGTAACACATACATCAATTGCCAAGGATCATTATCCACTAATGGCCCAAGGTCATCACTCAATCCAAAATTCAATCAAAACCTAAATCATTAAAGATTACTATTTACTTTTACGAATTAATTATTTAATTCAAAATTATGAAATAAATCAACTTATTCTAATTGAGCTCACAATTTTTGTAAATGTTCATTACATGATAACTAAGTGGCAAAACAATTTTCATAATTTTTGGATAAAGGATTAAGCCTAGAAAAATCATGAAAACTCATTTATTAATTAATTGAGCAATTTTTATCACATTCAAAAAGTACTGAAAAACCACATTTCATATTTTTCTTAAATAATATACATCACAGAGAGGTCACACAAAACATTTTATAATTTTTGGAACTCTAAATAATTCTACACAAAAATAACAAAAACTATCACTATTCATTCAAATCTGCAAAATAGAAAAATTCATTTTGAACGCTGAGTCACTGACAAGGTGACCCCACATGTCATCTTCAACCTTCAGCGCTGACCACGGCAATGACGCGCTGACCGGCGAAATCTCGCCGACGGCGAGGTCACCAGTGACGGTCACGGTACCAGCATGTTCACCATGACTAGGCGCATCGATTTGTGGCACTAGCATAAGCAATTACAGTGAGGATCGAGGTTGACGCCGTCCATGGCGGACGCGACTGCACGGCGGCGCTACGACGGCGATAGAAGACTGGTAACGGTGAAACAAATGACTCGGGAAGAACCAGGAGCTCACCCCGACCACGTTGAAGGCGATGGACGAGCCGGAGGAACAACGGAGAGGCGGGTCGACGATCACAGCGATCACGGCAGAGCAAGGATTGTCGGTGGTGATGTTCCGGTGACTGTGGTGCACAAAACGGTCACGCAACAAGGGATTAAACACCACGGCATCGAGACGAAGCTGAAACAAGACTCCACAAGGTCAGAGACTCACCACAGAGCTCTGGCCACGGTGAAGCGGGATCACCGGTGACGCTGCCGGCCGCGAGGAAGAAACGTGCGCACAGCGGGTTCCCGACGGAATCTGGCGACCAAAGCCGACCGCGAGGAAGAAACGCCGGCGGTGCAGTTAGGTGGCGAGCACTGTTCACTATAATTACAGAATTGCCATTCATTTTAAAATCCAAATTACTCCCAAATTTGTATAACAACTTAAAAAACTCCAAAAATAAAAGTTGTTCAAAATTCAAAGTTCTACAACTTTGCTTTTATAACCACCCCCTAATTCAGTCTACATTTTGAAATGCAAATTTGAATTCAAATAGGGGACATTTAAAGAATTTCGCCTTTTCAAATTACTTCAAATTTTTCATAACAACTTTGAAAACGCTAAAAACAAACTTTGTATAACTTGTCAAGCTCTACACTTTTGCTTTTAGGCTCAACCCCAAAATATGCTTAGATTTTGAAATGAGTTTTTAGGGTAGGATTTAAATACTGAAAATCAGGGTTTTCTTGAAAATTCAAATCCAAACCAAATTTTAAACTTGATTCAAACAATACAATTCAACACATACCACATAAAGGTAAACTTGTTTTAGTGTATGCATATAAAAGTTTTTACTAAATGTCAAATGCTTTGCAATGCATATGATGACATGGCAGGTTTTAGTATTTAAACACCCGAGGTGTTACACAAACCCCAAGCAGGCAAGCAAGTTCAATAAAGAGTAGAGACCACCTCATCCTCTAGTGAGAGTGAACATGATGATGACCAATACGAGAAAGTGGATGATGTTGCTCTCTTTATAAGGAGGTATCACAAGGGGCTAAAGAAGCAAGGCTACAAGGTAGTGAAGAGAAGCTTCCCAAACAAGAAAAAGAGGACATGCTACAATTGTGGAAGCACCGATCACTTCATTGCCAAGTGTCCATATGAGATCAAGGACAACAAAAATAAGAAGGACAAGAAAGAGGAGAAGGCTGACCATAGAAAGAGCAAGAAGTACATGAGAGAGGCTCACATTGGGCATGAATGGGACTCAACTAAAGAAAGCTCAAGTGAAGAAGATGAGAAAGTTGCAACCATTGCTATCCATGAGCCATCTTCTTCACCAACATGTCCGATGATGACTACTACTCCCCTCACATTTGTCTTATGGCAAAGGGTGAGAAAGTAAAATCTAAATCCAAGGCCAAAGCTCCTCCACCTCCACCTCCTAGTGATATCTCTAGTAGTGATATTAGTGATAGCTCTAGTGATGATGAATCTAGTGATGAAGAAATAAACATGATAACTAAAATTTTGGATGGAAAGACCAAATTATTAATCACTAAGCTAATGGAGGATTTAGAGTGTCCAAGCCAAGCTAGAATCTAGAGAAGAGACTCTTATCCAACAAGAGGATCTCTACATTGCTAGCAAAGAAGCTCTTGTATTAGAGAGAAGTGAGGTGGAATCCTTGCGCAAGGCCTTGGCCAAAGAACAAGGGGACCATGCTATCACAAAGAAAGAAAATATTGCTCTCAAGAAAAGGTATTGTGAATTAGATGAAAAAGCACAAAGAACTTGAGCTGCAATATAACATTCTTTGGGACAGCAACTCGCATCCCTCTAAGGCAAAGGATGCCTCTACTACCTTCACTAGTCAAGGTTGTGGAAAATGTTACAATATTGATTTGAATGCTTATTCCACTAACCTTGCAAACATGGAGGCAATGAGAAAAGAAATTGCTAGACTCAATGAGATCATTAGCAAGGGCTGCTTGAGTGGTAAGGCTCAAGTAAGTGACAAGAAGGCAAATAATCCAAAAGTGCCTCAATTCAAGCAAGGGAGACACCCCTCAATCAAGCATGGGCTTGGGCACACTGCAGGAGCCAAGACAAATGGAAAAAAGATCATAAATGGCTGAGTGTGTCAAGTTTGAGAGGAAGGAAAAAATTGGTACAGATTAGCCTGCATAGACAGCGGCAGTGCCACAGTCTAGAGCGGCGGTGCCGCACCGCGGCAGTGCCGCAATGAAGGCCGGCTATGCCGCTCCCCGCAAAAATGGGAAGGCTACCGATTCTGCCCCTGATCAAACTAAGCCTAAGAAGAAGGTGTTCCAGCAGAAATAGGTTCAGCAGAAGCCAATGGAATCAGTATGGGGCACTATGAACAAGTATGCCTATCAACCAAAGTTTCAACCACCTCGACAAAGCTTGACTTCGTGTTTTCTTTTAAGGAACAACAACAGTGGAAAAGTGGTTGCCAAATATGTTGGAAAGGAAGCCAACACATATAGGAATACTTCTATTTGGGTTCCAAAATTTCTTGTGACTAACATGCAAGGCCCCAAGTCAAATTGGGGACCTAAATCAAGCAACTAAATCTATTTTGTAGGCATACTCCTTTGGTGGATCAAGTTGGGTGCTTGATAGTGGATGTACAAATCATATGACCAGAGAAAGGAGTATGTTCTCATCATATTCCCCAATGATGCACTCAAATGAAAATATTGTCTTTGGAGACAATTTAAAGGGGGATGTGATTGGTCTCAGTAAAGTTGTTATAACCCTTGAGCATTCAATTACAAATGTATTACATGTTGATTCATTGAGTTACAATTTGTTGTCTGTTTCTCAATTGTGTGAGATGGGCTACAATTATCTCTTTTCAAATAAGGGTGTGGAAGTATTTAGAAGGGAGGATTCCTCTATTGTCTTTATGGGTCAATTAAAGAACAAGCTTTACTTAGTTAATTTCAACCAAAGTAAAGCTAAGCTTGAGACTTGTTTATTGGCAAAATCTAGCATGGGTTGGCTTTGGCATCATCGACTAGTCCATGTTGGGATGAGGAACTTGTCCAAACTTCTAAAAGATGAAAACATCCTTAGGCTAATAGATGTTTACTTTGAGAAAGATAGGATATGTAGCGCTTGTCAAGCTGGAAAGCAAGTTGGCGTACCTTGCCCACCAAAGAGCATCATGACCATGACGCAACCATTGGAGCTCATACACATGGATCTCTTTGGACCGGTCGCCTACCTAAGTATCAGGGGTAACAAATATGGTCTTGTTATTGTTGATGATTATTCTCATTTCACTTAGGTATTTTTCTTGTTTGATAAGTGTCAAGTTAGAGATGAAGTGAAGACTTTTGTTAGAAGAGCTTAAAAGGAGTTTGGTCTCTCCATCAAGAAAATGAGAAGCGACAATGGGACCGAATTCAAGAATGCCCAAGTTAAGGAGTTTCTTGATGAAGAGGGCATCAAGCATGAGTTTTCAACTCCATACACTCCTCGACAAAATGTTGTAGTAGAGAGAAAGAATCATACACTAATTGACATGGCAAGGATAATGCTAGATGAGTACAAGATGCCAGACCTCTTTTGGTGAGAAGCCATCAACACCGCTTGCCATGCCATCAACCGCCTCTACCTACACAAGAAGTTGAAGAAAACTTCATATGAGCTTATAACCGGTAACAAACCAAAGGTGTCCTACTTTAGAGTGTTTGGGTACAAGTGTTTTATACTTAATAAGAAACCCAAAACCTTTAAGTTTGCACCTAAGGTTGATGAAGCTTTTCTTCTTGGTTATGGATCAAATGAGCATGCCTATCGTGTTTTCAACAAAACCTCTAGGAGAGTTGAAATAGCGGTAGATGTAACATTTGATAAATCTAATGGCTCTCAAATAGAGCAAGTTGATTCAAGTGTTGTAGAAAAGGAGGATCCACCATGTGAAGCAATCAAGCAATTGGCTATTGGTGATATTAGACCACAAGAAGATGAAGTCACTAAAGTGGTGGTTCCTTGAGCTACTGATGAACAAAGTTCCACTGACATACATGATGCTGAGGGGGAGCCGACCCCTATTGCAAATCAGCAGAGCGGTAGTGCCGCACATAAGAGCGGTAGTGCTGCACTCCCTCTGACAGCAATAGCAAGTCCAACTCTGATTCAAGGATAGAACCTACAACCTATATTCGAGCAAGAAGATAATGAAGATCTAGAAGATGGACAAGAGGCCATTGATTATCCAAGGCTAAGGCAAACAATATAACGGGATCATCCCATTGACAACATACTTGGGAGTCTTCGAAAGGGGGTAACAACTCATTCACATTTAGCAAACTTTTGCCAATATTACTCGTTTGTTTCCGCTTTGGAACCTCTTAAGGTTGAGCAAGCACTTGGAGACCCAGATTGGGTGATGGCCATGCAAGAAGAGCTAAATAACTTCGAAAGAAACCAAGTGTGGACCTTGGTGGAGAGACCCAACACCAATATTATTGGCACCAAGTGGTCTTCTGCAACAAGCAAGATGAGAATGGCGTGGTGACAAGAAACAAGGCAAGATTGGTTGCTCAAGGTTTCACTCAAGAAGAGGGCTTGGACTTTGAGGAAACATATGCACCGGTGGCAAGACTTGAAGCAATTTGAATGCTTCTAGCCTATGCCGCTCATCACAATTTCAAGCTATATCAAATGGATGTGAAGAGTGCATTCCTTAATGGCCCCATTCAAGAACTTATCTATGTTGAGCAACCACCGGGTTTTGAAGATCCCAAGTTCCCCAACCACGTTTACAAACTCCAAAAGGTGCTCTATGGGCTTAAGCAAACACCAAGAGCATGGTATGAATGTCTTAAGGAATTTTTGCTTAAACAAGGCTTTGAAATAGGCAAAGCCGACTCTACCCTTTTCACTCACAAAGTTGAAAAAGATATATTTGTGTGTCAAATATATGTTGATGACATAATATATGGTAGTACTAATCATTCTTTTTGTGAGGAATTTAGTAGGATCATGACCAAGAGATTTGAGATGTCCATGATGGGTGAATTGAAGTTCTTCCTTGGATTTCAAATCAAGCAAGTGAAGGATGGAACTTTTATTGGCCAAACAAAGTACACTCATGATATGCTCAAGAAGTTTGACATGGTGAATGCCAAGCCTATCAAAACTCCCATGCCAACCAATGGACATCTTGATCTCAACATTGAAGGGAAAACCGTGGATACCAAGGTATATCGTTCCATGATCGGCTCTCTACTATATTTGTGCGCATCTA
The DNA here is from genome assembly GCF_019320115.1 of Miscanthus floridulus. Taxonomy (NCBI): domain Eukaryota; kingdom Viridiplantae; phylum Streptophyta; class Magnoliopsida; order Poales; family Poaceae; genus Miscanthus; species Miscanthus floridulus. Next base: position 34,653,306 of record NC_089596.1, read on the forward strand.
GGCCCGATATTATGCTTAGTGTGTGCATGTGTGCTAGATTTCAAGCTAACCCTAAAGAGTGTCATTTAGTGGCCATTAAGAGAATCTTGAGATATCTAGTACACACTCCTAACCTTGGCTTGTGGTATCCAAAGGGCAAGTTTGATCTACTTGGGTATTCGGATTCCGATTACGCCGGTTGCAAAGTAGATCAAAAAACACTTCAGGGACATGTCAATTCCTTGGATGATCCCTAGTGTCATGGAGTTCTAAAAAGCAAAATTGTGTAGCCCTTTCCACCACCAAGGCCGAGTATGTTGTAGTCGGTGCATGTTGTGCTTAACTACTTTGGATGAGGCAAACCCTTTAAGATTTCGGATGTCATTTTACCAAAATCCCATTATTATGTGACAATGAGAGTGCCATTAAGCTTGCAAACAATCCCATAAGTCACTCTAGAACCAAGCACATAGACATCCGTCATCATTTCTTGAGAGATCATGAAACCAAAGGAGATATCGAAATTCGCCATGTGAGCACCGAAAAGCAACTAGCCGATATCTTCACAAAGCCCCTCGATGAGTCAAGGTTTTGTGCTTTATGTAGTGAGCTAAATATACTTGATTCTCGTAATGTGGTTTGAATTTTAGCATGCCTCTATTTGATAAACTAGTATCTAGGCAAAAGAGTTGAAAATTTTTATATTGTGCATGAAAATGATTTATAAAAGACAACTTATGTATTATGATCATGGTCTATACTGATTATTTGTTTCTGTTCATGGTATATAGGTGGCATGTGTCCATATCTAATATAGAGAGAGTCATATAGATTATAGCTAACTCCCACTGCAGTGCCACACTTTGAATCTCAATTGAGATTCGGCCCAAACAGTTTTTACTGCAGAGCCCATTTATTCTTCCTCTTATCCTTAGGACTATAGTAACTTCCTTCCCTCTCTCTCTTTCCCCCTGACGCCGATGCCCATGCCTATCTCTCCTCTCACACCCGCGCCATCGTCGTCGCTTGGCCACACGTTGCCAATCTCTAGTAGTGCCGCGATAGCTACCAGCTCTCCCTCAACGATGCTGACGGCTGCTACTACCCCTAGCCTGAGCAATTTCTTCCCTCTCCTCTCCTATCCTTGGTTGAGAAGATGGAGCATGGAGATAATGACCGAAGGGGGAAAAGGAAGATGAATGAACAAAGAGACAAGGATCCACCTCGTCGTGGTCGAGGAAGGTCAATAGCAGTAGGTAGTAGTGCAGCTCCAAGGGGACTTGGTGACAAGGGGAGGCGTGAGCAATAAATCGAAGATGAGGAGAGGCTAGAGATGACAGGTTGTACCACTAATGCCATTCCCGACACCCCACAGCATCTTTCTAAGTTTGATGGCAGATACATGAGAAATTTTGAGGGTGAGATCATCATGAGACCTCTAGATGACTCCCACCAGCATGTAGTTGTCAACTATTCCAAGAGTTGGAAGCTGGTGGAAGAGGCTAGGGAGATCAATCCCTATGTAGTGCGCAAAGATTTGGGCATTGATTACAGATTCTGGAATGAGTTTCATTCCAACCTTTATGCCACTGTCCTTCTTGCATCCAAGAAAACCAAGATCATCAAGATGTAGTATATTGATTGGGATGAGATGCCAGAGAAGGAGGAGCCTAAGTTTGACAAGGTGATCAAAATTTGTGATAGGTTCTAGCTTTCAAACATCATGGGTTTCCTGTATAACTAGAATGAGGAAGTCCTTGCATAGTTTCATGCCACATACTTCTATGACCAGGCCTCTGATGAGATTCATTGGATGACTGATGGTCAGCACTACCGAGTCGACTTCATCACTTTCAGCCAGATTCTTGGCTTTGGGGAGGAGCATAGAGGTTACACTTATATTCATGATGAGCCTCGAGCTAAGATCCGTGACATTAGTTACATGTGGAGAGATAGAAGTATTGCAGATGGCAAGAGGAGTGGTCTACACAGCTTCTATTACATCCTCAACAACCTCATCAGGAACACCATCAACCCAAAGGATGGAGTAGCCTCAGATATTAATGGCTATGTGAGAAATATGTTGGCTAGATTTGCACTAGGTAGGGATAGGTTTAATGTCCCTAGATTCATGTGGACTAAATTTAGATTTGCCATGGAGGATGGGAGGAGGGGTCTGCCCTATGCCCCCTACCTCATGTTCATGATTGAGAGGGTCACTGGATTTTATTTCCCGAAAGGATGGGATGCACACCGTCTACAAAATTGAGAAGACTCAGCCTGCTGTAGCTACTCAGGGAGCGGGGAGCTATCATGCTCATGTAGATGTCCATGAATCTCCCCGCTCTAGGTCTCGTAGTGGAGGCAAGATGAAGAAGTTTGGCAAGTGGTTGAAGGCAATCTTAAAAAAGTGCACCTATGCAGCTGACAGAGCATATGAGACACAGCATGAGCAACATCAGCAGCATGGATAGGACCTCCCACCACTTCCTCCTATTCCACCTCCTCCACAGTATGACCTTTCGAGTCTCTCTGACATAGATTCAGAACATGAGGAGGAGAAGTAGGGACGAGCAGCAGATTGGGATGAGACTTTGGAGGGATACCGTCAGAGACAGGAGCCGAGGCATTCCACTCATTCCACTTGCTACATCGCCACCACTCACTGTTAGGGTCATGCACGTATTGACTCTGATGACGATGATGGTGATGGTGGTGCCAGGACTGCTATGGGAGGTGATGATATTGATTTGACTAACATCCAGGGAGATGACGAGTAGGTGTTGATCTTTCTTCTTTTCCTCTCTTTTTGGTGCTTTATGCCAAAGAGGGAGAAAATTAGAGGGGTCAACAACTTTTCGCAATAGCTGCGCTTCATGTCCTATTCGATGAGTGTTAGTCTTCACTAGGTGAAAAGTTTGAGAGTTGCTCAAAACTTTAAATTGTGAAATAATGCTACTATTTGACTCTTTGTTTATCGGATATGGACATGTATTGTTTTGTGGATTAGAAGTCATCTTATTGTGCTAGGTTGCATATCCTTTTGTCTGAGCTGGCTGTGTGGTGCTTGACTCTGTCTTGCTCGTATAGTCAGGTGCGGCTCTACCGCACAGCAGCAAGCACATGTGTGCATAAACTATCATTTGCGTCATGTTTTACATACTTGACACAGTATGAAGCACCCCACAGGAGCTTGGATGTAGAGGGAGCCCCATCACTTTCACTAAAATGTGAATCTTGGCTTCTTATGCCAATTTGAGAATTCAATTCTCTATTCACATATTTAGGGGAAGACTCTACACCCATGGCTTGAAAAGTCTTAGTATTTATTTTATATCTTTTGTAAGCTCTAATTGGGTTATCATCAATCACCAAAAAGGGGGAGATTGAAAGTGCAATCAAGCCTTAATTATGGGTTTTGGTGATAATGACCTCACAATTAGAGAACTAATAAAATTTATCAAGATGACAAGCAGGAAATTTATATTCGAGGATGCTACACAAAATGGAGGAGCCCCCAACTATAAATATAGATGGCTTCAAACTCAAAGGAGGTATAAATTCTCTTATATATTGAATTTGAGTATAGGAAAAACCATACTATAAAGGGGGGCCATAATGCTTAAGCTAATCTGAGCTACCAAGTGCTCAAACATCCACATGCATCCTTAGATTCATAGCCAAAACAGTCTACACTTCACTATTATCCTTACTGTTTTGCGGGGTGCAAGCTCCAACTCGCTTGACCCCTTGGGTGCGGGCTCCGATTCACCCAACCCCTTGGCTGTGGGCTCCGGTTCGCCCGACCCCTAGGTCACGGGCTCCGATTCGCCCGACCCCTTAGGTGCGGGCTCCGGTTCGCCTGACCCCTTGGTCGTGGGCTCTGTCTCATCTGACCCTTTGGGTCATGGGCCCCAGCTCGCCCAACCCTTTGGGTGCTGGCTCCAGTTCACCCGACCCTTTGGTCGCGTGCTCACAGGCTCTGGCTCGCCCAAGCCTTTGGTCACGGGCTCCGTCTCGTCTGACCCTTTGGGTCATGGGCTTTGGCTCGCTCGACCCTTTGGGTGTAGGCTCCATCTCCCCTGACCCTTGGTCGCGGGCTCCGGCTTGCCCGACCCTTTGGTCGTGGGCTCTGTCTCACCTGACCCTTGGTCGTGGGTTCTGGCTCGCCCGACCCTTTGGTGGAGGCCTCGTCTTGCCCGACCTCTTGGGTGAAATGTCCATTGGGGGCTGGGGGTATATATACCTTTTATTTTTCTCCCTAATGGCTATCTGTGATTTAAATGACCATTGGGGCCTAGGGGTATATATACTTTTCCCTTTCTTTCCTAATGGTAGTGAGATACAATAGAAAAACAAATGAATGAACCTGCTCCCTTCTTCCTTACTTTAGCACACTCAAAACAGAGCAGGAACTCTCTCTCTCTCTCTCTCTCACTCCATTGTTGACGTCAAGCCCCCAAGCAAAACTTGATAAGAGTCCAAAACTTGATAAGAGAGCATCTCCATTTATTCCTAAACTCTAAAGAGCACTTGGTTCACGTCTTAGCAAGCGGTTGTGTTTATTACCCTTGGAGCTTGGCTCCTAGCCGGCTAGAGCGTCGCCCGTGAAGTTTGCCAACTTGTGTGGGAGCCCCGAGAGGTTTGTAACCACTTCTTGCAGTGAGTAAAATCAACCCTCATCTCAAGAGTTCACTCTCTTGACTTGAGAACGAGGTAGGGTTGCAAATCCCTAAGCCTTAGTGGTATACCTCAACAACATGGACATAGGCAAGCCTTGGTGGTGAGCTGAACCACGGGATAAATCCTTGTATCATCTTGTGCTTGTGTTGCTTCACTTGTGTTCTTGTTGTTGTTGACATGATTTCTAGAATTAAGGCCGATCTACTTGTGTGTGGTGTTCCCACCACTTTTAGTTGTCAATCTATGATCTACCACCCTATAGGAAGCTAAGAAATTTACCCTATCTAAATTTTGTTGGGTAGATTTTGAACTATGAACTAATCTCTCCTGCAGGTGCAGTAGTGCCGCGCTCATAGAGCAGCAGTGCCGCGGGTGAATTTGATTTTGGTTTAAGTTGAATTTTTTTAGGACTATTCACCCCCCCTCTAGGCGTACCAGAGATCCTACAGGTGGTGCTGCTCATCAGCATGAAGAAGACGCTTGTCTTCTACAAAGGCACAGCTCCTAGGGGCAACAAAACGAACTAGGTGATGCACGAGTATAGGCTCGAAGGCAGCAGCAGGCTCCCTAGCCCCACATCCACATCCAGCTCAGCCACTAACACCACCATGGCTATGGAAGCTTCAGCTTCTGCTTCCAAGGTGCGTGGTAGTGGTAACAACACTGGCATGATGTATGTCAATATGCTACTTGCTTTATTTGCTTAACCAAATCTGATTTCGCTTCTGGTTTACAAATGAAATTCACATAGGATGAGTGGGTGGTCTGTTGTGTGTTCCACAAGACCACTAGGATTAGGAAGATGACTGTACTGGCGTACCAAGTGGCCATGCCCGGTGCTGAGATTGATTAAAATCAGAACAACATCCTAGCCATGGCCATCCCCATGCCGCTACAACTACCGTAACCCATGCCCATGCCAATGCAATTTCCCATCCTGCCAGACTTTGCCATGGACCCAGTGCCCACCTACTACCCCAACCCCAACGCTGGCATAGGGATGCCACTAGTGATGCGGCCTATGGTAGGTATCGGTGGCACTGATGGGCTTCAGATCAATGGTGCCCTATTCAACAATCCGATGGTTGTGCCACCGCCGATGAACTTCTACCACTAGATGGGCATGGGGGTAGTCGCTGGTCAGATGGGCATGGGGGAACTACCAGGCCAGATGGGCATGGTGAAAGCTCTAGTTTGGTTTTGTTGAATTGATGAAACCCTAAGTGCTAACCTAGTTTATCAAAGTGATCATGAGATAGGTAGCACATTCCAAGTTGTGAAGCAAATGAAGATCATGACATGATGATGGTGATGCCATGGTGATGATCAAGTGCTTGGACTTGAAAAGAAGAAAGAGAAAAACAAAAGGCTCAAGGCAAAGGTATAAGTGGTAGAAGCCATTTCGTTTCGGTGATCAAGACACTTAGCAAGTGTGATCACATTTAGGTTCGATAGCCGTACTATTAAGAGGGGTGAAACTTGTATCAAAATACGGTTATCAAAGTGCCACTAGATGCTCTAACTCATTGCATATGCATTTAGGATCTAGTGGAGTGCTAACACCCTTGAAAATGTTTGTGAAAATATGCTAACACACATAAACAAAAGTGATACACATTGTGTTTAGCACTTGGGAGCAAGGGTTTCAAACTTCACCGGCGGAGTGCGGACAGTTCGATGGTGCCACCGGTGCCCTATACAGAAAAGACAGGGTTTCACATAGTGCACCAGACGCTGGTCACGTGGTGACCGGACTCTGGGGAGCAGCATCCGGTCAATTATAAAAGAAGGTGGTACTCTCGGCCTGAGACATGACACAAGCAATTGGACTCTAGCTGAACACTATTTAGCATCCGGTCCTGCTGATATGGCGGCACACTAAGAAGACGGTTAGTGACCGAACGCTGGGTGAGTCCGGTCGGTCGTGACCGAACGCGTCTGGTCGCGAAAGGAACCTTACTGGAAGTGACCGGACGCTAAGCGACTGTGCGTCTGGTCCTACACTGTAGTGCGTCCGATCACAACTTAAGTGTACTGATGACCGTTGAGATTGGACGATCAGCATTTGAAGCAGGGGACATGTGGCAAAAATCTGAGGACCGGATGTTGGGGTCCTACGTCCGGTCAATTCGATCGATGCATCCGGTCGCCCTAATTTCTCAGTGAACAGAGAGCCAACGGCTCTATTCATGGGGGCTCTCTATTTAAGCCCCATTGCCGGCTCTAGCTCACTCTCTTGGCAATTTTGCATTGACATAGCAACCTTGTGAGCTTAGCCAAAGCCCTCCCACTCATCTCCATCATAGATTCATCATCTTTGTGAGATTGGGAGTGAATCCAAGTGCATTGCTTGAGTGTTTGCATCTAGAGGCACTTGGTGTTCGTGTTTGGCTATGGGATTCACTTGTTACTCTTAGTGGTTGCCGCCACCTAGATGGCTTGGAGCAGCTAGGACCGTCGAGCGGAGGTTGGTGATTGTCTCCGGCTTCGATCGTGGTGATTGTGAGGGGGTCTTGACCTTTCCCTGGTGGAGAGCTAAAAGGTACTTTAGTAAATTGCTCGTGGCTTGTGTGATCCTCATGTTGTGTTGGTTGTACGGCATCCTATTGAGGGTTTGGCATGTGATGCCAATTAGCGCGTGAACCTCCAAGTGAGTGAATCGCCACAACGAGGACTAGCTTGCCAGCAAGCAAGTGAACCTTGGTAAAAAATCATTGTGTCATCATTTGATTTTGAGGTGATTGGTCTTCATTGGTATTCATTCATGTGATTGATTGGTTCATTCCTCGACTCATCGGTATAACCATCTTGCTCACTCTCTTTATATTACCGTAAACTAGTTGTCAAGCTCTTTAGTGTAGCTAGTCGTGAGAGCTTGTTAGTTTGGTTAGTGTGGCTCTTTAGTTAGCCTTTGAGAGCACACTAACTTAGTGTAGTGACATAGTCATTGTGTGGATAGAAACTATATAAACTAGAGTTTGTGGTAGGTGGCTTGCAATTTTAGTAGGTTAGCGCAATACTCACTTCGCCTCATATTTGTCTAACCGGTTTGCTAAGTGTTGTTGTAGAAATTTTTAATAGGCTATTCACCCCCCCTCTAGCCATTAAGACCTTTCACATGGGGGCACCAGTAGGCTAGATGGGCATTGGAGCTATTGGCCAGATGGGCATTGGAGCAGTTGGCATTGGCGGCTTCGATGTTGCTGCGCCGGAGAGTAGGCCGTCCTCGATGGTGTTGCAGAAGGATGAGCAGGCTAATGCTGCTGAGATCTCATCGATGATGTCCGTGACCGGCCCAGGGTCCGCGACCACCACCATAGAGATGGATGGCATATGGAAGTACAAGTACTGAAGAAGTAAACATGGAGGGTGGAGTGCGAAGACATGAATTCGCATAAATATGCATGTTATATCTATATCTGCATTGCATTTTGTGAAATAACGCATGGTTTATATATTTCCGTAATAACTAGTCGATAAGCTATGTGTGTATGCATGTACTAGTATATGCACCATATCATTGTTGCATGTGTGGTATATGTGTATCGTTTGGTCTTAGTAATCTAGGGCATGATAGTATGCATACCTGGATATTTGACATCTGCTTGGTTGTGTTGATGGTTATATTGTAAGAAAAGCATATTGCCGTTTGGTACAATATTATCCTGAACCTATATATATTATATATATATATATATGTGAATTATAGTATGTTGTTTAAGATATGAACTTGATTGCCAAATTAAACATACAATTAATGTGTTTATATTGTGATCTTTTTTATAAGGCCAACGGAATATGCATGTGATAGTTGTCACACCTGCACACCTCTCTGGTTGTTAGATAGGAACAAAACAAATCCCGCGGCGCTGGCTCAACCTTATATTCGCTCCCTATCAATAATAGCTTGCAACATGGTTTTCTCGCTCCGCCGCTCCACACCCCCCCCCCTGAACAACACCCACCTCCGATCCGTGCATTCTAGATCTAAACCATCGGCACCTTATGAGGTAAGTTGTCCTCCTCCAGATCTAAGCATGTCAAGGCTAGGGTTCTCGTGGTTAGGGACTGCATATAAAGTTCAGGGAGGCCGGTTCACCGGTAGATGAAGAGGCGGCGTGAGGGGGTGAGATATGAAGTAGTTTGTGTTGGTGTCAGAAGAGGCTAGTGATGGTTTGCCGCTAGAGCCCTGCAAGATCGGGTGTGGTGGATAGTAGTAGCGAGCGGCCTCCTTGGTTAGTGGATTGGATCGGAGGGTGGTCTGAAGGGCCTATGGTGGGCGGTGGCGAAGGCTGACCACAATAGGGAATGCAAAAAATATTTATAATATTATTTCTATCCTAATCATTTCTTATTTGGTATATCCTTCTAGGAAAGGTGTTAGGATCAATACCCTTTTAAATGAGTACCCAAGATGATAGTCTTCCATTGACTATTAAATTGGACATCCACTACTATAGAAAGTTCACTGCCGGTTCTAGACCCCATCACCAACGGTTTTGGCCCCCGTTGGTAATAGTCGGCGGTGATAGTCGGTGTCCATCACCGCCGGTTATGAACCGTCGGTTGCGAGGGATTCGTTCCCGTATCCGCCAGACTAGCACAAGTGTCGTCCATTCGACCAACCTAGCGATTATATGAAGTCCGATTCCAAGATGTGACAAGCAATGATAGAGTCCAATTCCCCAATATATATTGGAACCTATGACGTGATCATTATTTAATTTTTTAAGCCATAACTCATGTTTCAGGAGGTCATACAATAAGGTATACATTCGTTGCAACACACGAGCACATTTGCTACTATTTATTCATGTCTGATTCGCTTTATTCGTTTTCATCCCTAAAGTTATGCCACGGAAATTTATTTCTCCGCAAAAGGGAACATACAAATACACCCACTGGTCATAAATGCTTAATGCTTGAAATAATCCAACCAAACTTTATGGACTTCTCACCATCATCCATATGTATAGAGTTATCTTGATAAGTATTTTTGTACCTGATATTTATTATGCACTATTACAACTATATTTTAGTGAGAAAAATAATTAAAGATAAAACTCAAATAACATGAGTACTAAAGGTAGAATACTTCAAATCTTCCGTTAGACTGTCACAAAATTTACAGCCCGCTTCCAGTCGCATGCGTGTCCAACATAAATAACACGTGGGCCGTAGACAACAGCCCAACACACACTATGAGCAACAACCACTTTCCTTGTCAAATCAGATTTGCATCTTCTGTCAGACTGTCACAAAATTCACGGCCTGCTACCAGTCGCATGTGTGCCCAACATAAATGACACCCGGTCCGTAGACAACTTGCCAAATGCCAACACATCTTCTATGAGCATGACCCACTATCCTTGCCACATTTGCAACCAAGAGACGCATCCAGTATCCATGATCTGCATAGCGTCATGGAAGGTAAAAAAGGCCACTGCCCAACTCAACCAAATCATTATCCACGTTACATTAGCTTCTGTGTAACGCAATCTATACACACGTTTGTGGGGTTTAGGACGCATTTGGCGCTGCTCCCGACGGCTCCGGCTCCTCACCTTAGGTACTGTAGCGATACTGTAGCAGGAGCCGTTTCAGAAATCGATGCGCAAAATGAACTGAAAAGAAGCCGAAAAGAGGAAGAGCCGGCGAAGCCACGATTTCGAGCTCCGCCGGCTCCGTGCTACAGTGCATGATCAGTACTAGAGCCGGAGCCCCCCGGAGCTCCTCCAAACGGGTCCTTAGAATGTCCATCCAAAAGGGACTGCTTTAGAACGGAAACAGATTACCAACACAAGAGTAACTTAAGAGTTAACCTAACTTTGTGGAAATGCGTCTATAAGGTTAACAGCAATCAGAAGTTCACTCTATGAAGAAAAATAACTAGCCAGAATGTTAGGGTGATTGGTGAAGTTTGATCCATGTCAACTATCGTCAGGTATGTCAGCCATACAACATATTCATTTTACCTGCTGCAGTTCATACAGCAGCACAACAATACGGAGCCACCTGTTGTCCCAATCAGCAAGCAAAGGTATCACATGCAGGAGTGATTCTAGACCTTCCCGTACAAGCATTTAGGGTTTGTTTAGATCAGACCCTGGACTACTTTTGCCTGGATTTGCAGCTGCCTGGAGTCTGCCTGTGAGGTGTTTGGTTGGAGCCCTCAAATGATGACTGGACCAGGCAAGGGCAACGTGAGCCAGGCGACCGAATTCGACTACCTGGGTGCTGACGCGGTTGCCTGGCATGGAAACAGTGATCAAGGTAAAAGGGAACCATGTCATATCACCGTGTAGTTTTTGTTTTGTATATTTTATATTTTCTATATTCTTTATCCCTTTCGTTGATCATGTTCACGCTAAATTAGCAGTGTGAGCAGTGTCAATTATCTTCCTTTCTCATGTGTTTTTTCTTGTGATGTTTTTTAATAGCTAGCAAATCTATTAAATTTATTTATAATTTGAAATATATTATTAATTGAGAAAATATGTGGATCATTTTTATTTATTTATTTATTTATTGTTTATACATTATAACATTAATGTATGTTTTAAAGATGGTATTATGATCATTTTTATCTAGGCACATGCTTTCAACCAAACAGACCTTCTTCAGACTTGTCTGGCTCGGCAAAAATCATCAACTTTTCAGACAACTCTCAGGCAACACTTTTTGCCAGGCAAGTCCTCCAGGTCTTCAACCAAACATGCCCTTTGTAACCTGGAAAAGTTGCCTGCGCCAGGCAAGGATCTCAGGCGTTCATTTTCCTACGCCTGCGGCTGAGCGAGCTGCCTGGCCAGGCCTCCCCAGGCCAGTATAGTAACCAAACAAGCATAGAGCCTGAAGCAACTTTGCCTGGCCGGTCCGCTGCCTGTACCCTGCCTGTGCCATGTTTGGTTCGTGTCCTGGTTAGCTGCCTGTGCCAGGCAAGTAGATCCTCCGCAGGCCATCAAAATCAAGCGCCTGGTGCCTGCACGGAAGTTGCCTGGGCTAATAATGTTCATTTGGTAGACTACCTACTATTATATTACTTTATTAAAGGTTTTATTTATATTATTTTTGTATTATAATAATATATATTACACGAATGATGCTAAAGTTTTATATAGAAGAAAATATATTTTCTTTTTTATTAAACTTCTCAGGCATATTCTATTTCTTTTTTCACAGCCATGTGTACAAACTTTTTGTATATTTTATATTTTTTAGTCTTTCTCCCCTCGGTTGATCATGTTCATGTTAAAATTAGCATAATGTGTGCAGTATAATTATAATTATCTTTCTTCCTCATACGTTCTTTCCTTATGACATTTTTTAAATAGCTAGGAAATCTATTAACTTTATTTGTAATTGTAATTTCAAATATATTATTAATTGAGAAAATAGGGATGCTTTTATTTATTTATTATTATTTATAACCATAACCGTGTAAGTTTAAATATGGTATTATACCTTTTATTAGCTTTTAAATATGTACTGTATCTTTTATTAGCCTTTTTCAGGCACAGGTCTCCAACCAAACAGACCTTCTTCAGACTTATCTGGTCAGGCAAAAATCCTCAACTTTCCAGGCAACACTTTTTGCCAGGCAAGTCCTCCGGGTCTCCAACCAAACAGGCCCTTACTGCCTGTGACAGAAAAGAAACACCCACCATTAGCTCGTCGGGTTGTGACTGTTCAGAAATAAAACACATGAGGATAAGCAGTGAAGCATAAAAAAATAAAAAATATGTAATGGTTCCTTCTGTTTCATATTGTCCAAAAAAGTTGCATAATTTTGCAATTAACAGCATGGTTTGTGCACTTGGTGAGAAAGCTTCATTTGTAGAGCATATTCATCATGTAGAAAAATCAAACGCATGGGAAGTGGGATCACACGCACCACCATATCAACCACAATTCCACATGAATTGTCAAGTACTCCTTCCATTCCAAACTATAAGGTGTTTTGGCTTTTCTAGATATGTTGCTTTAACTATGTGTGCATAACAAAAACTATGTATCTAGAAAAGCCAAAACGTCTTATAATTTGGAATGGAGGGAGTAATTGGTAGGGATTGTCTCCAGCAATCCAAATTGCATTAGCTATCATGAAAAAACATTAGCAGCAAGACATAATTGTATAGGCCAATTGTACCTCAGGAATCTACAACGATTGGTGTCGGGATGGAGGCTTCATCTTTAGATACTTCAGCCATTGCATCTAAATGGATGTTATTTAGCACCGGCATCTCCTTCTCTCTCCAAATCGCATGAACTTCATCAGTTCGGAATCTTTGCGTAAATGTCGACTCCACCAGGGGAGTGGTCACACCATGTGCATACGCCAGTAAACCAGTGTATGCAATCATTGCCCCATTGTCTATACAATAGCGGTCATCAGTTGCAAACAGCCTACCCCCTCTTTCTGAGCACATAATCCTCATCATCTCCTGTAAACGTTCGTTGCAACCAACGCCACCAACAATAAGAACGTCCTTTGAATCACAGTGCGCCATTGCACGTTCAGTAATTTCAACAAGCATGGCGAAGACAGTTTCCTGCGCAAATTATGACTTTCATCAGTGTCGCTGTCAACAAAGCATAACCAATTATTATCCATAAGGGGGAGAAAGTCAAGAGCATGCGAGTACCTGCAATGAGTAGCATAGGTCTGCAGGTGTGCACTCATTATTTTTAAGCTTTTCAATCGTCATAGCTTCAATAAAACTCAATATGCCACTAAATGACACATCCATACCCTTCACAACATAAGGGAGATCAATGAATTTTTCTCCCTTCTTTGCAAGCTGGACAAGGAAAATAAATACAGTACATTAAGAAACCAAACTCAAGGATGAGAAAAGAATGTGCCATGTTGTAAATCTGTTCAAAGAGAAAATGTCTTCAAAACAAAACAAAAAAAAGAAGAAAAATGCTAATGGTGACAGCCTGACAGGTAGTACAATAATGAAGGTAGAATGGTAGATAACAATATCATGTGGAACTACCTCAGAAGTACTCTCTTGAAAGATTCACACAGACAGAATCCATATTGTTGCCAATGTTAATAATAAAGCATTAAGAATTATACCATGATTTACCACTCCTGAAATAAATCCTATTTGCTAAACAAGTTAAATTGCTAATCAAGGTGAGAGGTTTCCAGTTTCCACAACTTAAAGCTAACATAACTGAAATATTTGTGAATAGGCAACTACAGAAAAACAGCAGAAGAGGCAAAAAAAACAGTAAGATATGTAACATTGTAACTTGACCAAGATTCTCTTTGACGTGATGGCAGGAATCCCCAATATTGCCTATGATACGAACATGGAGTAAAATAAGATAGCACTGAAGAACTTCAAAGCTATGTGGAATGGGCCTCTAATGATTATGATTTCAGCATAGCTAAAAGTTAAAGAGAATCAGTTTTCTAAAAGGAAGCCACCTGGGTCGCCAAGGCGCTGGGCACTACTCAGCCACCACAATTTAGCCATAAGTGGTGATCCTAATAGGATGGTGACCAAAAAACTCCTAGCTCGGGAACTAGTCCAGCAAGGCAGCAGCCCAAGTAAGGTGGGTAGGCAGACAATGCAGTTCTATACTTCTAGTTAGAGCAAGCAGGTACCAGTAGTAGTCAAAATGATGTTTTTATGACAAAAAGGAAAATGCTTAAACCTTGAGTAAGATAAATCCTTAATGTTATGAATAATAAAACCATAGGAACCACGATTTTGATTTTAGTTGCGATATGAAGGGAAGTAATAAGTATACAGTAACAGTAACTATCCTCTAGGATCAAGTAAGAAGTGAACTGTCTTGGAAGAGAACTGAATTAGCAGCATTTCAGGCTTTCATGAAGGAGACTCTATAGTTTGGCCCAACTTTGATCAGCACAAATAGCAAAATGCTTTTATGAGCTTATTTAAAAAAAACATCCTGTCAAAACTAAGTGTTGTTCAGAACAGATGCAATGCTGCATGGTCACAAAGACACTATCTTGACCATTAATTACTAATATAAAGCCTGCTAATTTGCCAGTGCTAAATATATAAAGCTTACAATATTCCTTTTGAAGACAAATCTAGCCATACCCATTTTCAAAAGTTTCATAAAAATATTTGAAAATATATTGGTGATCAAAGGTTGAATGCATTAACTGTAGACAACCCAAAAATGACACTTATTTTGGCTGATGGGCATACAATTGTAATAAATAATCAAGATTATGACTGGGATTAAGCAAAATCCCTTTACTGTGTCTGACTGGTTGTGGTGATTCCATGAAAGAATAACACCATATAAAACAATATTACTTATATAATCACTGCTCAGATCACAGATCATTTACAGTTTACCATGCTTTCAGCCAATCCTACAGACCAATGTATACCTAACTACCATCCTAACACACACCTTTCCATGAGAGCAGGGCCCATCATGCCACCCATAGACAACGATCGACCTCCAAAACATAGCTAACCCAATGATGACATGCAGCAGAGGGATAATCAGAATGTACAGACCCTTGTAACATTCAGATGCAAAGTTGCAATGCAAACATAAGTATAAATAACAAACTATCATGCACTGATGTTAGTGATGTATCCGATGACATGTCAATCAGCAATCCAGAAACAGAGTGTAGCAATAGCTTCTAGTAAATTTACAGAGAGATAAATTAAGCAGATATTGCCCTTGACTAAGAAGACCCTTATGGCTTATATGCTTACACTACGCATAAAGCTCCAACCTGTTTAGCCTATCTCCACCTTCAACTAGCCTCTAAGTTGAAGTTGAATCTGAACATAGGCCAAACAAATTGGGACATCCTGGGATTATCCTATAAGCTCAAGCCCTCTATATCCAGGGATAAAATGGGAAGGCTTCCAGGGCTCAAAAGCCTATTATCCTTCCATCTACATGGAAACACACAACCCATACCCATTATTGCTGCAGTGTCATCCAGCATGGTTACATGCAGCATATCAAATAACATCTACTCCCTCCCACTCAAATAAATTAGCACATACAGCCAACCCAATACATGCAGCCCAACTTCAATATAGTCAGCTAAATTTAGTCTCAATATAGTCAAATAAAGGATTGAGAAATAACGGAGCATACATAATCTTGGGATGAAGCTAATTATGATCCCATTACAGGTCAAAGTGCCTAAACGACCAAACAACCCAATGGATGCACTCGACCTGGACATGATCATACAATAATAGGGTGTTTGGTTTGAGGAATCAAACCATCCTAGATGAGGTAGTGCATCATGAGTCCATTCCAAACTAAAATTTGGCAGAATGACTCCATTCCTCATACTAGTACTAACTATTAGCTTGTGAGGACTGAGGTGATGATGCATCAACCTATTCCATTCCACAAACCAAACAAAAAAAAAGTGTGGAATGGGTAGATGGACTCTTTTCTCAAACCGAACACCCTATACATGTTCTTCAGCTGTATATAAAAAGCTAAATTCTGTTTGGCTGATTGTATGAGATGGCAAAATAGCACTGAGATAGTTTTGACTACCTACATGTGTTAGTTCAAGAGAAAATGAGGAAACACAAGTGATCACATAGACTGAATAAATCCATGGAGAACATCGTTACGCAAGCACTGTCGCACAAAACAACAAAGGATCTGCCCAGCATATTGTATAGCTCAATACAAAAATATAACCATATGATCCCTACAATGTTTCAACCAAACATAGAAAAGTAATCTTGCCCACACGTACAACAACCCGACTGATTTGACAGAGTCGACAAACTAGCCACTAAATGCACAGCCAGCATAAGTTAAACTGCCTATGAATTTCGTTGTGTGGGTCAATTGTTCAATAAAATACTAGTGGTTTGCCACCCAAGGCTCCACTGATAGCTAGTGGTTTGCCAACCAAATACTAGTGGCTAGGATCAGTAAAAAGCTCAAGAGGTACCAAAGCTCCACCAATAGCTCCCAGACTCATAAACACCCTTACATACTAAAGTCCTCATGGTTTGCCACCCAAGGCATTTACATGTATGTGATGCAGTGGCTGATGGTGACAAGGCTTCGTGCTAGAAAAACACTCACACAAACAAGCATATATGTGCATGTACAGCTAGAATTAAAACAACATTAAGCCACAGCTATTGGAGAATCAAATTAGCATTTGATGGAACAATTTACCTGCTCGATGTTATAGCCGGGGTTAGGGTCATTGGAAAGCTCAAGGACCCTGGCGAATCGGTCAAGGCAGTTCCCGACGGCGATATCAATGGTTTCCCCGAAGATCCTGTACCTCCCCTCGCTGTAGGCGATAACCTGCGTGTTTCCGCCGGAGACGTAGAGCACGACGGGGTCCACGGCCCCAGTGACCGCGCGGCCCATCTCGATGTGCGCAACGCAGTGGTTGACCGCCACGAGCGGCTTCCTCCAGAGCAGGGAGAGCGAGCGGGCGGCCGCGGCGGCGACCTGGAGTGGCCCGCCCATGCCGGGGCCTTTAGTGTAGCAGACGCACGCGAGGTCAGCGGGGGCCACACCGGCCTCGGCGAGCGCGGCGCGGAGGAGAGGCAGGAGGTGCCCGAGGTGGTGCTGCGCGGTCTCCCGGGGAAGGAAGCCATGGCCCGGCGGGGTCACGTAGGTGTGGCGCGGGTTGGAGAGGATGTCCCCCGAGAGGGAGACCACGCCGATGCCGATCTTGTTCGCCGACGACTCCAGCCCCAGCGCCAGCGGGCCCGGGGGACGGCGGTTCGCCGGAGACGCCGACGAGGACATGGCGGCGGCGCGATGGTTTTGGGGGTTTGTGGAAGACGAATGGGGGAGAAACCGGCTCGCGTCGATTGCGAAACGTGAAAGCGTAGGAGAAACCGGGCCAATTTTGGCCTATTGAACTTGCTCTCAGGGCCCATATAATCTCAGAGTAGCTTGGCCCATATAATCTCAGAGTAGCAGGGCCCATATAAACCTTGCAGACAAGAGTGGATCGACTTCACTGAGTGTTAGCATTAGATGGAAACTGACACCCGAGCAAAGTTCAATCTGGTGTTTGTTTTCCCTTTTCTGTCAGCCACTTGAATCGAACCCTGATTCATCCAGAGTAATTCCAAGCCGCAGAAATCCAAATCTTTTTATTTCAAAAAGATTTTTTTTTCTCGATCACGCAAAAGATTTGCGCGTCTTTGTATTAAGGTAGAGAAAAAGTTTAATACAACACGCCTTAGTGGTGTCCTAGAGAGAGTTGTACATGGACGCTCAGACCCACCCTAGCGAATTTCTCCATTCCTTCTAGCTAACTAAATATGACTTCTATTTTCAGTTTGCATTTATTCATCAGATGGATGAATCCATGCTCTTTTTAATTGCTACAGTTTTATTCCCATCATGTTGGTATTTCATTGAAATGTTTAGGCCCTGTTTGGATGAGAAGTATCTTTGGAGTGATGGAGAAATAACCATCTATTAAGTTGCATGACCTTCCATTGTCTGCATGAGATTGAAGATGGTTATTTCTTTTTATGAGCTCATGATACACCAGAAAAGGATAAAATAGCTGTGATTGTGAATAAGCAAGGGCAGGTCATTGAAACGTTGCTCTGGGTCGAATATGTTGCTGATTATCCTCCTTCCCTAAAAATAGCTTTGTATAGTTTATTGCTGATTATGGCTTATCCATTTCTGAGGACAAGCATACAATTACAATGCCTCCACAAATATGAGCGAACAGTTTTGCCTCCACAAAATATGAGAGAACAGTTTGATGGGCTCAAGTCATTGATTTTGAGTGAAACCCCAAATGCTTGGTATATCCCTCGCTCAGTCAACTATTTCCAGTCAGAGGTTGTTTCCGCTACAAAGAGCATTAGCTTTTTTTTCGTTATAAAAAAAAGAGCATTAGTTTTATTACTGATTTTTTTTCTATCATTTCTGTTGGATTGTACATACTGTGGACTCTTCTTGTAGAAACAAAGATGCTCTGCTCCAGGAGTACTATATAATTCTTGTTACCGCCTATGTGATTACGTCAAATGATCATTCTATGACTACTCTTCACAATTTGGTAGTAATCTGAAAAATCTCTCCTGTCCTGTTAATATTTTTTGCCACTCAAAGTTGAAAGAAATGATGGAAGGTTCTTTGAGGCTGGATTCTGGAAACCTGCACGACATGACCTTGGTCTGATCTGCTTTCCCATCTTTATTGACTTGAATCTTGAGCACCATCAGGTCCATCTTGTGCCCGCGGTTTGCAGGAAATACTGAATATTATGGTGTGACAAATTGACTGCAGTTCTTTGGTTCATGCATGTTTCTTAATCACCCTACGCTACTACGATGGATTCAGATAGGAATCATGCATGATTGGCCAGGCGGGAGTAGAAGGCAATCAAATGAGGCTTGTGTCAAGGTTCATCTGGTTTTGGCCCACATAGAGGGGCAAAACTAAACGACCTGCAAATATATACGAATTGCCGGTACATCCATCAGAAATTCAGATAAGGGAAAACGTTTGCTGAATTTGCAGCAGAGGATTCTGATGTCATGCTCCTGATGATGACGATCACAGGGTGTTTCCATAGTTCCATGTATATAATATCATTGGCCATAGGGCGTGTGCAATTTCAATTTCCCTTGAGGAATCTTTTCTTTACAAAAACGTCAATTGCAAGTTTATTTATTCCAACATCTGGATTCTGGAACATGTGTACCGGACGAACTGGATTCCCTGCAGGCCCAGCCCACGGATACTGAACGTCTAGATTAATGTAACTGGGACAACAGAAACCAATGTCAAAATGTCATGCATGCTCGTGTTTCTTGCCCGTGTTGCAACGACGACGTTTCTGAACTCTGACCGCGGTGATGTCATGTGACAGGAAAAGAGGGCAGGCACGCGGTTCATACCTGGCTTTTGTTTGAGGAAGCAACCTGGAAGGTCGGTGGTGCCTTGCGGTCGGATGGGATGGCAGTTGACAGTCAGAGGCGAACGCGAAGGAAGCTGGTCTTCGTGCACGGTTGGTTGGTCCCCGCCCGGGTCGAGAAAGAAACTGCGGCTCCGGTTGGTGGGAGGCGCCGGCGTTTCTCAGCAGCGGCAGACGAGCAGAGTCCCATGGGTTTAGACGTCTCGTCTCTTTCGTTTTCCAGGCGTGATGAGGATCTTGCTTTCGTTTGGGTCAAAGTATCACGAGAATTTCTGATACATGGTTACGCTTATCGCCGGACATCTGGGGATACAAAAGCCTGGCTGGGTGGGTGGCTCTTGGCATTTGGCTCCACAAGAAAGTAGTACAAAAAATGATGTGGTTTCTGTGACTTGTATGGCCTCTTCTCTTTTTTTTCCTAATAAATAAAGGGCACGGCGAAAACATTTCAAAAGGGCATCCACTGAGCTTTCAATGCCACTGACACATTATACTCTGAAACATGAGAAATAGGAGAAACTTCCAATGAAGAAACCTCTCGTGGGTCGAGATGGCAGCAGAATGATGACATTTTGTAGCGAAGGAGATTTATTTTCTTGTTTTTTTTCTGTTTGTACCCTCTTTTATCAGGTTCAATCTATTGCCGAAATTCCTGCTGTCACCTTCAAATAAGCACTGCCCCTTTTTCGGCAGGGCTAGCGCCCGAACGTTCGGCCCTAGGCCCGTGTCCGGACGCAGCTCGAACGCCTGCACCCACGTCACATCGGACGCCTCCGCGCTCGCATCAGAACCCGCGCCAGCGAATCACGTCCGGCCATCTGCGACCCATCGCGTGACTCAATCCCATCCCGGCTACGACCCGGTGTTAAGCCCGTCGTGCTCCTTCCCCCGCCATGCCGCACTCCTCCCCTCGCCGCGGCACCATCCCTGTCGCGCCCCCGTCCTCCGCCGCGCTCTGTCTCGGACGCACCCCCTTCCCTCGTCCTAACGTCTCATCTCGTCTGACCGTTGCAACATATGCAGTATACTCTTGAAAAATACATGTATAGTCATTGCAACGTCTAGATGAAACACATGAAACATGTGACTGAAATAGATGAAACATGTGGAACATACACTTGAAACATACATGTGTAGCTATTACAACATATGTAACATCAGACCCTTTGCAACGTCAAGATGGAACACATGAAACATATAGATGAAACACATGAAACATATAGATGAAACGCGTGAAACATATGGTTACAAAAGGCTCGTCGACGTGGAGCTCGATGCCAACGCGGAGTTCGATGCCATGGAGTGAAGCGGAGGTCGCCAGTGCAAAGCCCATCAGCGGCACGGGCCTTGGCAGTGGCCGCAGCAAGCGGATGGGCGCATAGCCACGACGGGCAGAGGTAGTCCGGGCGGGAGGCACGCAGCGCGGGAGGGGGCGGATGATGCGTGGCGCGGGGGCAGGCGGGATCGGTCCCGTCTAGAAGGCCGAACGCCCTGAGGGTATCATTGGTGGTCACATTTGTTTCGCTTTACACGTGCATACTTCCTCGTATAGTAGTTGATAGAATTAGTGCATCTAAGTTTTTCCTAAATAAAAATTTTCTAACTTTGACCATCATCTAAATGGATTGACATATATAGCCAACCTTTTTTATATTGTCAATCTATATGCTTTTAATATTGGCTCAGTGGATCCAATTACAGGATGGGAAACATCGTTGACGTTTATGTGCGTTCCAATAAGCAATCATTAACCTAGAACCACAACAGGCAAGCTTCGCTTTTCCCTCGGCTATGAGAACACAAACATATACAGCTCATTTAATTACTTAGACCAATAGCATAATTCAAGCAACGGTGTTTGTTGTTAGCAGGAATGCTCCATAGTATGCTCCGTCTCCCAGTGGAACAATTTTACAAGAACTTGGCATTGTCATTTGCGACGGCGGCGGCGTGTAGCCGCAATCACAAAGTTAATGGAACCAATCAAAATGCTCACCCCGCCAAAAAAAATTGCTGAAAAGCATCCTTTTCAAAACAATGTATTAATTTTCACAGAAGTAATATATATTTTGACACAGGGACAAGTGAATGGTACAACGACACATTTAGTAAACTATATGGGTGTATAAAATTCTGAAGAAAACAATAGTTTGGTGAGTCCTAGACATGGTGCAGTATTTCTAGTAGAAATGTAGCAGAAGCACATATTGGTTATACGAGATTAATGATTTTTAATGCTGACTGTCAGCTAAAGCAACCTAGTGATAGCACCATCAAGTGTATGATAATAAAAGATCTGATGACTAAAATTTAGGAGGTGTCGTATGAGGGTGTTGTATGGGGTGTTTGGATACTAATAAAAAAATAAATTATAGAATCTGTCAGTACTCCACGAGACGAATTTATTAAGCATAATTAATCTGTCATTAGCACGTATTTACTGTAGCACAGCATTGTCAAATCATTGACTAATTAGGTTTAAAAGATTCGTCTCGCAAATTAGTCACAAACTATGCAATTGGTTTCATAATTAGTCTATATTTAATACTCCATGTGTCAAACATCTGATGGCACAGCGACTAAAGTTTAGGAGGAGAAACCAAACACCCCCTGTATCTGTGCTGGTCCTTCTTTGGTGTCTACACTACCTTATTGTTTCATTATTAAGCAACAAACAATTGTTTTTTTTTGTTGGGAAGATGTTTATTGTATAAAACATTATAGTA
This sequence comes from Miscanthus floridulus, assembly GCF_019320115.1. Taxonomy (NCBI): domain Eukaryota; kingdom Viridiplantae; phylum Streptophyta; class Magnoliopsida; order Poales; family Poaceae; genus Miscanthus; species Miscanthus floridulus. The sequence continues at coordinate 34,675,602 of NC_089596.1, forward strand.
AAGAGTACGTGCGTGAAATCATTTTTTGGATGCTAATACTTTATGTAAGTAAGCTAAATCAAATATTATGAAATGGGATAATTTATACCAAGCATTTGATTAGTGGGCATAGTTTAATGAAAGTCCACCCGTCCCTTTTTGATAGTAAAATTTATTTGGATTTTGACAGCTTATAAAAACAATCAAACAAATAATGGTCTTGGAGTTAATGGCTACGCCTAGTTTTGCATGGACATTGGACACTAAAGGATCGACGGATCCGCTCGACAAATTTGGAGTACATTTATGTTCCTTTGTAGAGAAATAGCCATGCTTCTTTAATTGTCTATATGAAAGGGACAAATGTTTATAGTGGAGTACATCCAAAAACTAAACAAAGCATCTGTATATATTCTCATTCCTAGTGGAACTATGTACGGCATAGTCACCTCCAGCAAACTTTGCCGTCCTTGTTTTCTTTCTTCGTTGGTTTTGTTTGAAGAAAACAAGACATCGTTCAACTGTTCAAGGTATCTACGGCCTGTTCGGTTGGCTGGTTTATATCGTTGCTGGTTCGTAAAGAAGTATTGCTGACTAGTTTGTGTGAGAGAAAAATAATATTCTGGCTAGAAATTTACGATCGTTTACGACAAACCACAGCCAAACGAACAGGCTGCTAGACAATAAGATCCTTATTCGAGTCAAAAAAGACATGTGCGTCTCTGCGGCTCTTTGGTCTCTCACTCTCTCCTGCGTACTAAGTCCACCCAAGGTATTGGTAAACATGCAAAAACATTCTCTTGTTGACACCGTTTTTTGCACATGTCAAAATAATCGGAGTGGACTAATCGGTAAGGGGAAAGTTATTGAATACTTTGATAGCCGATGAAAGCCAGCTTGTATAGATGGTTGCCGATAGCTGGTGGTGGTCGATGGAAAGGTTGACTTGGACTCGGGCGTTGCCGATGAGGTTGGAGGTGTTTTTGTCGATGCCGATAAAGGGAGGCTTGAAGACTACTGCCGATGGAACATGGAATATGCCGATGAAGGGAGGCTTGAAGACTACTGCCGATGAAACAGGGAGTATGCCGATGGGAAGGAGGACGGTGAGTTTTCCATCGTAATTGAGGCGGACAGGGAAATAGATAGGAGTTGATTTCTTTTTCTATATTAGTTAGAGTATGATTCGTGTAAGAGTCACGTGTTTCCTTAGATATGGGATTGGTGTCCTAGTTGTGTTCGGTTGTGTCTCTTTAGATCAGGGTATAAATATGGAGTGAGGAGCAATGTAAAAATATATATCAATCAATATCAAAACCAACTTTTACTCCTATTTGCATCTACTTTTCGGCGACTTCGTCAATTTGCATACTTTTTCTTTTTACGAGTTCTCATTGATTCGGCGAGCTGCATCGCTTCAGTGCGATCTTCGGCGATTCTCGAGTTCCGCGTGAGCACCTCTTGGCCGTGACTTCCGGGCGTATCGCTGTTGTCAGGACCAAAGTGTTCGTTTCTTCATCCTTGTCGATTAGCAGGTCAAATCGACTGGCACGCTTTGGATATCGATTCGGGTATTAGCCCTTTGTGTTTGCAGATCCACTTTTGCATCAACACATCTTTTGGCACGCTCGGTGGGACCAATCAATCAATATGTTCAATTCCGAGATCGATCCAGGGAACATCATCGCAGTATCAGAAGAAGATCTCAAGGAAGAACAGAGGCAAGCTATGGAAAAGGCTGTAGAAGAATACAAGCAGCTTTGTCTGAGATCGTTTAGCTTGAACAAGAGTGGACAAGTCATCCAGAAGCAAGATTTGCCGTTACCTCGGCAGGTTACCTTTGATTCCAATCCTGGTAAACTTCAAGAGATGGTTAATTCTGCAGTAAATCATGCTTTGATTAATCATTCCAGTGTGTTGTCCAATACTGTTCATAATGCTGTGGTTCGAACTCTCAAAGAAGGACAAGCGGCACCACATTACGTTGGGCCTGCCTATCATCAACCAGAGCCAGCATCTGTAAAAACTCCATCGGTTCCTTCGGCCGTTGCGGGTACAGAAGTTACTTCCCCTCCAGTATTGGCAGGCTCACCTAATATACAATCTACACCGATACAATCAGATCAGGTGTTACCAGGAGGGCGAGTTCAGCTTAATACAGATCTATCGGCATCAGCTATGTCAGGCCCTGTGTCTCAGAATAACCAGATTCCTACTAATTGGTGGGGATATGGCATGCCTCCAGAGTCATCTGCTTTCAATCCTAGATTACCTCAAGTATTTGATGCAGCAGGAAGAGCGCCTTTATCATCGGCCGTTTCGCCGATGGCTCAAGTGCCTCAATATGCCGCAACTACTTCTGTGCAACCAACTCCAGGAGGTTTCCAGATGCCTATGGTTCAAACATTCAATTCAAGTCCATCGGCGAGCTTACTGCCGATGCAGCAGAAAGCCCCTGCTATGAGTCAAACTGGGGTTCAGTTCATGCCTCAAACCAGTTATAATTATCCAACGATATCGGCAAATTACCAGCCATCGGTAAGTTTTGTACCGATGAGTTCTAATAATGATTGGTCAGGACAGTTACCTGTTCAACATACAGTTCAGCGAAATCAGCAGGTGGCAGGGATTCAACAAGGTCATATGCAAGCTGGTTTCCAGAATCAAGCATCGGCAGCTCAGCCGATGAATCCTTTCCAACAGGCTAATAGACCACAAGTAACGGCAAATATGCCGATTGCTGGAGATCGTGGGCCACAAAGATATGTGGAGGGATGTCAGCAGGTACCTCCGGTAGAAGTTCAACCAGTTCGTCAGCAGGAAGCTGATGCTTTTTGGGCCGATAAGATAGCAGAAATTATGAAGGATCAGTTTGGGATAAAGCCCAAGGTCAATACGTATTCTTATCGGACTCCGTATCCTCCTGCATACGATTTAATTCCTCTCCCAAATCGGTACAAGGTACCGGATTTCACTAAATTCTCTGGGCAAGATGATACATCAACAATGGAACATGTCAATCGCTTCATTATTCAATGTGGAGAGGCAGCTAACAGAGATGAATTAAGAGTTCGATTATTTTCATCATCTTTGTCTGGATCAGCATTTACATGGTTCATTTCATTACCACCAAATTCTATTATTACTTGGGTTGATCTAGAAAAACAATTCCATAAGTACTTCTTTGCTGGAATCCATGAAAAGAAGCTTACCGATTTAGTAAAATTGAGACAGCGTAATGATGAATCGGTAGAAAGCTTTGTACAAAGGCTACGAGATGTAAAAAATAAGTGCTACAGCCTGGTGCTGGATGATCGGCAGCTTGCCGATTTGGCTTTCCAGGGGTTATTGCCACATATTAAGGACAGATATGCTTCTCAGGAGTTTGAAAGTCTCAGTCATCTTGTGCAAAGGATCTCTGATCAGGACACTAGGGTTTTTGAACCTAAAAAGAACTGGAGTAAAAAGGTATCATTTGTTGAAGAGGTAGGAGATTCTGACTCTGATGAAGAACCAGTTATCGGCTTAGCTGAGTGGGTTAAGAATAAAAAGCCGATATCATGTCCCTTTGGTCAAAAAGAGCCAGAAAAGTTTACCTTTGATATCACCAAGGCCGATAAAATATTTGATCTTCTGCTTCAAGAGGGCCAAATTAAGCTGTCACCTAATCACGTGATTCCATCGGCAGAAGAGTTGAAGAAGATTTTGTACTGCAAATGGCACAATGCAACTTCACACAGTACAAATGAGTGCAAGGTATTCAGGCAACAGTTACAATCGGCTATTGAATCTGGGAGAATTAAGTTTGGTACTTCCAAGACCCAGAAGCCGATGAAAATTGATCAACACCCTTTTCCAGCAAATATGTTGGATGCCAAAGGAAAGACCAAGGTATTGACATCAGAAGCTGCTGAGAAAAACGCGTCAGTAGACCCCCAACATCGGATAACTACCGATGATGCAAAGAGTAAGGGTTTGCTAGGGGAAAGCAGTAGTTCCAAAAAACCTCCTCGACCTGGCATTGTGATTACTCATCGAAGGCAGCAGGAGGGTTGGCGTCAACGTAATGACCGATATCGGCAACAGCAAGAAATGAGACGTCAGGAAGAGTGGAATCGACATAAAGATCATTGGAGATGTCCGTTCTTCATCCATTGCTGGGAAGAAGGTATTAAATTGCCAACTGTTGAAAATTGCCCTGAGTGTAATGGTTATTACGGAGTCAATCGTTCAGAAAGGATGTTTCAACGTGGTAATCAGGGTTTGTCTATCAACGAACCGATCAGAGGCAGAGCATCAGTGCATGATCGGCTGGGGGGCAGACTTAGTGTACATGAGAGGCTTGGTAAACGCGCTGGATATTTTCCAAGGAATCAAGAGGAGCTTGAGGAGATGGCAAACGCAAGAGTTCCTGATGAGGAGATATTCTACAGGGACCCTAATATACGTCGCGTAGAACTAACTAGGACTTGTTATCAGCCGGTTTGGAAAACCAAGTTTCCTCGATGGTGCCCAGAGGGTCTGACAAAGACGCAGAGGAGGAGGATGCAACGTGAGCGTCAGGAGGATTTATACCAGGAGGAAAATTCCTCCAATGAAAAGCCTGGTCATCAGCAGTGGCAGGTAAAACACAAAAATAAGGGTCCATCGGCAGATGTTAATATGGTATTCATGTTGCCGATGGAGTTTTTAGCACTATCTGATAATGAGGAAGAAGTTGTTCTCTCTGATCAAGTAGCTCAGTTAACACTAGATCCAATGATGGCCGTTTTTGAGAAACCTACCGATGACGAGAGGACAGCATCTTAAGGCTTTATTTGTGAAGGGCAGAGTTGATGGGCAGCCTGTGTCTAAGGTACTTATTGATGGAGGGGCTGCGATTAATATTATGCCTTATGTGATGTATCGGAAACTTGGTAAGGGGGATCAAGACTTGACCAAAACCGATATGATGTTGAAAGATTTTGAAGGCAATGTGTCACCGGCTAAAGGGGCAGTGTGCGTGGAATTGACCATCGGCAGCAAAACCTTGCCAACGACGTTCTTTGTTATCAACGGCAAGGGTGCATATAATCTCCTTCTAGGGAGGGATTGGATTCATGCTAATTGTTGTGTTCCTTCTACAATGCATCAATGCCTCGTACAGTGGATTGGGGATAAGATTGAGATCGTCCCTGGTGATTCTTCTTATATCATCGCATCGGCAGAATCAGATACTTATGAGCGAACTAAATGCATATCAGGAGAAGCTTGGGAAAAAGAGTTCCTTAGAGTTGCTGATTATGAAATTCCACCGATCCAAGCAGTCGGTTCTGAAGAGGAGTTTTAATGGATAGGTTTGCCGATGATGGGAAATTAGGTCAAGGGTTCACATCGGCAGATGATTTAGTAGAAGTAGATATTGGTGATGGTAATAGGTCAAGACCTACTTTTATTAGTGCTAAGTTAGATTCCAAGTGTAAGCAGCGAGTAATAGATTTATTAAAAGAATATAAAGATTGTTTTGCTTGGGATTATACTGAGATGCCTGGATTAGACCGATCGATAGTTGAACATCGGTTACCTATCAAATCTGGATTTCGGCCACATCAGCAACCAGCGCGCCGATGCAACCCTAATGTACTTCCTGACATTAAGGCCGAAATAACTAAATTAATTGAAGCAAAGTTTATTCGGCAATGTCGATACGCAGAGTGGATCTCTAATGTGGTTCCTGTTTATAAGAAAAATGGAAAACTTCGTGTTTGTATTGATTTCAGGAATCTCAACAAAGCCACACCAATGGATGGTTATCCAATGCCGATTGCTGATTTGTTGATTGATGCTGCGGCTGGACATCAAATTATTAGCTTCATGGATGGTAATGCAGGTTACAATCAAATATTCATGGCTGAGGAGGATATTCCCAAGACTGCTTTCAGATGTCCAGGACATGTGGGGTTGTTCGAGTGGATAGTCATGACGTTTGGTTTGAAAAATGCCGGTGCTACTTATCAAAGGGCTATGAACTTTATTTTTCATGAGTACATCGGCACATTAGTGGAGATCTACATTGATGATGTAGTAATTAAGTCTGGAGATATCACAGCACATTTAGCCGATCTGCGAAAGATACTAGAGTGCACAAGGAAGCATGGATTGAAGATGAATCCTAATAAATGTGCATTCGGTGTATCGGCAGGACAATTCTTGGGTTTTATGGTGCATCAGCGGGGCATTGAAATCAGTAGGAAGTCTATTGATGCAATTAACAAGGTGATTGCTCCTGCCAATAAGACTGAATTACAATCTTTGATCGGTAAGATTAATTTCATTAGAAGATTCATATCTAATCTGTCGGGTAAGATCAAGGCTTTCAGCCCATTACTTAGATTGAAAGCTGATCAGGAATTTGTATGGGGAGTTGAACAGCAATTAGCCCTTGATGAAATTAAGAAATATTTATCAAATCCTCCAGTGCTAGTTCCACCTCAACATGGGAAGCCTTTCAGGTTATATTTGTCAGCTGATGATGCAGTTATCGGTTCAGCTCTTATTCAAGAATTTGAAGGGAAAGAACGTGTTATTTATTATTTGAGCAGAAGATTAGTGGATGCTGAGACAAGGTATTCGGCTATCGAGAAATTGTGTCTGTGCTTATACTTTTCTTGTATCAAATTAAGGCATTATTTGTTATCTGCCGAATGTACGGTCATATGCAAAGACGATGTGGTCAAGTATATGTTGTCGATGCCGATATTAAGTGGTAGAATCGGCAAGTGGATTTTAGCATTATCAGAATTTGAACTACACTACAAATCAACTAAGGCAGTTAAAGGGCAAGTGATGGCTGATTTTGTCACTCAGCATTGTAACACGGTGGATTCTCTGGGGATTGCTCCCTGGACACTTTTCTTCGATGGATCCACATGTGGTGAAGGAGCAGGTATCGGCATTGTGTTAATTTCACCTCAAGGGAAGAAGTATGAGTTTTCATTGCCGATTGTTGCTACAGCAACAAACAATCAAGCTGAATATCAAGCCTTGATAAAAGGGTTAGAATTGCTGAAGGAGATACGTGCCGATGTTGTGGAAATCTTTGGTGATTCTATGCTAGTTATAAATCAATTGGCTGGAAGTTATGAATGCCGAAGTGAAGCCTTGATTTCGTATTATGAAAGGTGTTTGCAATTATTGAAAGGATTTAGAGATTTTCGTCTTGAACATATCTCTCGATTGCATAATGAGGAAGCTAATCGACTAGCTCAGCATGCTTCAGGGTATCAGCCTATTCAGGAAGTGCTAACATCGGCAGTTGATACCGATGACTGGAGGAAAGAGATTGTCGATTATTTAAAGGATCCAGGTAGAAAGGTTGAGAGACGTATAAGGTTCCAAGCTACCAAATATGTGCTCCTCGATGATGAATTATATTATCGAACTATAGATGGAGTTTTACTCAGATGTGTTAACAATGATGAATCGAAAAGCTTGATGGGTGAAATTCATGAAGGAGTATGTGGGGCACATCAATCGGCTTTCAAGATGAAATGGATGATCAGAAGGAATGGGTACTATTGGCCGACTATTCTTGAAGATTGTTTTAAATATTTTAAGGGATGCCAGGGGTGTCAAAGGTTTGGTAATATTCAAAGAGCGCCTGCGTCGGCTATGAATCCTATAATCAAACCATGGCCGTTCCGGGGATGGGCTATTGATCTCATTGGTCAGATTTATCCGCCATCGAGTAAGGGACATAAATTTATCCTGGTTGCTACCGATTATTTTACAAAGTGGGTTGAGGCAATTCCTTTAAAAAAGGTGACATCGGTCAATATGATTGATTTTGTGAAAGAGCATATTGTTTACCGATTTGGTATTCCTCAGACTATCACTACCGATCAGGGCACTATGTTTACATCAGGAGAATTTGATGAGTTTGCTGTGGGTATGGGAATTAAAATTTTAAATTCTTCTCCATATTATGCTCAAGCTAATGGTCAAGCTGAGGCTTCTAACAAAGGGATCATCAAACTCATTAAGCGCAAAATTGAAGAAAATCCTAGGAGGTGGCATACAGTATTAAATGAAGCCTTGTGGTCATATCGGATGTCATGCCATGGTGCAACCAAAGTAACGCCTTATCAGTTAGTATATGGACACGATGCAGTGTTGCCTTGGGAAATTAAGGTTGGCTCTAGACGAATACGTTCTCAAAATCAGCTGACAGCCGATGAGTATAATACTCTTATGAAAGATGAGTTGGAAGATGTGGCGGGTCATCGGTTAAGGGCTTTAGTTAGTATTGAAGAAAATAAGAAAAGAGTAGCTAGATGGTATGACAAGAAGGTGAAAGTAAAAGAGTTTGCCGATGGAGATCTGGTCTGGAAATTGATTTTACCGATTGGGACTAAAAGTTCAAAGTTTGGAAAGTGGTCTCCTAATTGGGAAGGTCCATATCGGATAAATCAGTCTATTCCTGGTAATGCATATATTTTAGAAACCCTCGAAGGGGTTGTGTTTCCCAGAGCGTTAAATGGAAAATATTTAAAGAAATATTACCCTAGTATCTGGACAGATGCATAAGAGTATAAGTGCCGATAACAGTACTATCGGCTGGAATTATGCAAGAGTATCAATGTCTTATAAAGTGCCGATACAATAAATAAGATTACACGTTCAGCAAAGATTGGATAGCTAATATCGCGCGCAGGCGAATCTGGTCGGCTTCTTCCATTTCTTTGATATCGTCATCGGCAGCACCCTCCACAGGCTTGAGTTTCTTCTTCATGGCTAAAGCTTTGCGAGCTTGGATATCTCTTTCTTGCTGAAGGGCTTTGACGGCGTTGGGTAGCTGGCTTTCTTCTTGTTGAGCATGAGTTAAGGCTGCATCGATTTCTTTCAATTCAGCCAATAGAGCTGCCTTCCTTGCCGATAGATCCAAGATTTTCTGCTTAAGTGCAGCACCCGAAGTCTGCAAGTTGACGATGCCCTTGTGCTTCTCATCAGCGATTTGTTTCAGTTGTAGCATCTCTCCTTTAAGTTGAGCTTGAGCTGCTCTATCGGCAATGCGCTGAGCAGCCCGTTGATATTGCAGTTGACGGCTTTCTAAATGAGCTGCTGGGAAGAGTATTTCTTCAACATCGGCAGGGACCTGGCCACGAATTGCTTTGAAAATTGCCTTTGCGGGGTCCGAGTCATCTACCAATTGGGCGGTACTTTGCTGTAGCAAGTTCAGGAGGGTTTCCAACTTGGATTTAGTCTCTGCCGATATTGTTCCCAATGCAAGGGAAGAACTTGTTTCCTCTCCATCGTCGTCAGAAATGTCAATGGCGAAGGAAAATAGGCTGTTCGGAGAATCTTGTTCCTGAAAGAGAGACAAGGAAATCAATCAGGGGTAGGTATGAGTATTGTAAAATCAGATAGGTTAATCGGTTTACCTGTTTCAAGGCAATTTCCTGTGCTTGACTGGAGGAAGCAACCTGGGGTATGTCGTGTGGATCGGCTGAGCTTGCCGATGGGATATCCTCTGTGACTTCATCGGTGGTGGGTTCTTGAGGTATGATGACCGATGATATTGGGGCAGATGTAGGGATCGGCATAGACCTTTGTCGTTTTGGCTGTGCTTCAGTATCTGTTGAAGCTTTGCGCTTTGCTTGGACATCGGCAACGATTGGCTGGGGGGCATCGACACCTGATTGTGAAGCTTGGGCATCTGGTACGTTTGCCGATGTACCCAATTGTTGCTGCAAAACAAGTGTAAGATATGATATTTAACAGATAAAATGTAGAGTCAAGAAGCTACCTCTGAAGGAGTGGTGCTTGATATCGGCGGAATTGCCGATGACGATCCCGTAGCAGCTCTTACCCCCTGATGATTAAGGTTAATATAGTTTGTGATCGGCATAAGTGAAAATAAACAAGGTTGTTACCTTAAAGGCTTTGACCAAGGTTGTAGCAGCGGCCGATGGGGTAGCCCTGGATGTAGCCAATTTGGACTTAGAAGTGATGGTCTTAGTAAGAATCTTCTGGCGGGTCAAAGCGGCTAAGGTGGGAGCGTTGTAGCCGATTGGCGATGTTGGGGAAACAGGCCGGAGGTTGAAGGGTTTCCCACTTTTACTCACCGATGGTGCTGGGTTGTTAACCTGTTACAAGGGAATCAGTTACTGATAAATGAAAGGAAAAGCAGAAGGGAGTTCAAGGAAACTTACCGCGTCGTCAGGGATTGCATATTCAGAATCGATCATGTGCCGATATGTGTGAACAGAAGTCGCGAACAGTTGCTCTTTCCACTCTCGCCACCATTGCTTGTATGACTCGGTGATGAAAGATATTGGTGTCCAGCTGGATATATCGACATCTGTGGTATCGGCATCAGGAGAAAGTTGTACTACCTTGTTCCAGTCTGTTCCGCAGGTGATTGTTTCCCTGGGTTTGATCACATCGGCAAAGCAGAGTTTGATTGGCAGTTGCCCAAAAGCCAATTGGCGGGATACTGCCGATGGGTTGTAAAATTCATATGTAATGTTGGTGTTTTTCCCGCTGCCGAATGTGTTTACTGGAATTGCCCTGGGAGTGATAATAGCCATCATAAGCTCATTATCTTGATTCAGAGTGTCATCGGCAAAGTTGAAAAGAAGGGGGAATCTGTTTTCTTCGTCGATATAAGGTACCCAGGCCCTATGATCACGAGAAAGACCATTATAGAAGCTTTGAAAGAATCTGCCGATTTGGTCTTCGTTGGCTTCTGTTCCAGGGAGGACGATTATGGCTTCACCAAAGTTGAGGGGTGAGCGTGTTGCCGATTCATCATCCCCGAGCACATAATCTTCAGGAATTTCTCGTGGGAATTGTTGAGCAAAAAAGTCCCATTGCAAACGTTTGTGCATATGGGCATTCAGCCACATGTTGATGAACCACCACGGGCCTCCCAGGTTGCCGATGGGTTCGCCAAGCAGAAGCTTCTGAGACACTTGGTGAAGAAGATGATAAGTGGAGCTCAGAAGGTATCGGCCAAGAGGAAACCTTGCGCCATTAGCTAGAAGTTCAGCTGCAGGGAGGAAGGCGTTGGTTGGTCCTACTGATCGACCACAGAAGATAAATTTTTCTAACCACATATTCAGGAATGTGGCATGTTCCCTCTGGCTAGGTGTCCCGGTTTTCTGGTATTCTTGAATATATCCTGTCCAACCGCCGATGTTACGGGTATTCACTCTATATTCAGGCTTTCTACCATAGATGGAGCCTTCGTCGGCAGTTGAGATGTCCAAGCCAGTAAGCATGTGGACATCGGCAAGGGTAGGAGTAGCTGGGCCATGTCCAAACATAAAAGTATTGGTTGTATCTGACCAGAAATAAGCAGCTGCAATTATCATTGATTCATTTTTCTGCATATCGGCAATAGAGAGCCTGATACATTGGTCTAATCTTCGTTCTGCCCAGTATACTTGCATCGAGTTATTAACTCTCAAGTACCAGTCTTTCCACCCCTTGGTAGTTTTGGGCCAAGATCGGAATGTGTCTTTCCACAAATTCAGAGAGAAATTTTGGGCTCTAAAGGGGATTCTGTTAACCTCTGCATTGATCAGATCGGTTGGATCTGGGTTGCCCATTGGTCCGAGGCATTGGACGTGCGGCTGATCGGTTGGGATAATTAATTTGTTGCGCAGTTCCTAAGGTTATAAAATCCAGAGAATAGAAGAAAGGGAAAATCACCAACTGAATGAATTTACGAAAAGATCAAAGTAAAGGGTAATGGAAGTGGAGCAAACCGCGGGGACGTCGAAGTTGATGGCCATGGTCTTGAGGAAACTTGAAGTTAGCACCGGAGAAGGGTTCTTCTTGGTTGGGGTCGCGTGGTTGTTCGTCGGAGTCGCCGCCGGAGAGAGAAATGCCAAGGATTGGAGGCTGAAGGTAGAAAATGAGGGTTCCGGAGGAATCTATTTATAAGCCGCCCGGAGTAAGGGTATTTTGGACTTATTTCTATGTCGCGCGCATATAGGTCGAGACGGTTCAGAAGGATATGGTAACTGTTCGCACGATAATCAGGGGATTGTACAGATGAGTTGATGACAAGTAATCATGACTTAGAGGGGATATCGATACAGGATATTTTTCTGAAAATGGCAGCATTATCATGTTAAGATCTTGCCGATGGGTTATTGTTTCGGTATCTTAACCATAATCAAGGCAAGAGTGGTTGGCGATTGCGCGATATTTACTGAAATGCGTGAATCAAGATTAGATTTGATTGGATTTGATAACAGATCAAGTTTTGGCTTGGAGAGTGAGTTACGGTAATCGGGCGAAGGCAAGCGTTATCTGGAGTAAATTTCGGAGCATTAATGGTTTTATACTCCGAAATTGGGGGGCATGTGTTGACACCGTTTTTTGCACATGTCAAAATAATCGGAGTGGACTAATCGGTAAGGGGAAAGTTATTGAATACTTTGATAGCCGATGAAAGCCAGCTTGTATAGATGGTTGCCGATAGCTGGTGGTGGTCGATGGAAAGGTTGACTTGGACTCGGGCGTTGCCGATGAGGTTGGAGGTGTTTTTGTCGATGCCGATAAAGGGAGGCTTGAAGACTACTGCCGATGGAACATGGAATATGCCGATGAAGGGAGGCTTGAAGACTACTGCCGATGAAACAGGGAGTATGCCGATGGGAAGGAGGACGGTGAGTTTTCCATCGTAATTGAGGCGGACAGGGAAATAGATAGGAGTTGATTTCTTTTTCTATATTAGTTAGAGTATGATTCGTGTAAGAGTCACGTGTTTCCTTAGATATGGGATTGGTGTCCTAGTTGTGTTCGGTTGTGTCTCTTTAGATCAGGGTATAAATATGGAGTGAGGAGCAATGTAAAAATATATATCAATCAATATCAAAACCAACTTTTACTCCTATTTGCATCTACTTTTCGGCGACTTCGTCAATTTGCATACTTTTTCTTTTTACGAGTTCTCATTGATTCGGCGAGCTGCATCGCTTCAGTGCGATCTTCGGCGATTCTCGAGTTCCGCGTGAGCACCTCTTGGCCGTGACTTCCGGGCGTATCGCTGTTGTCAGGACCAAAGTATTCGTTTCTTCATCCTTGTCGATTAGCAGGTCAAATCGACTGGCACGCTTTGGATATCGATTCGGGTATTAGCCCTTTGTGTTTGCAGATCCACTTTTGCATCAACATCTCTATAATTAGCATACAAAAATTATAATATAATATTTTCTCATTACAAGATTATATATAAGTCATTTTAACTTTTTAAGATCCATAGTTTTATTAGAGTAAAGCCCATTGCGGTCCTTAAACTTTTTCAGTTGTATCGTCCCAGTCCCTAAACTCGTAAATCGCATATTTACGTCCTCGAACTTGTTTAGTCATGTAATTCCGGTCCCTGAACTTACAAATCCCTAAATTCAGGTCCTCAAACTTATTCCATTGCGTAGTCCCCGTTCCTAAACTCGCAAGTTGACCATCTAGGTCGTCGTCAATCTCTATTCGGGTCTCACAACCAATCTAAATTAGTTTAGACTTGTGCTCATATAATAATGCGACATGCTGACATGTGGGTTCCCTCCCCCTGTCTCCTATGAGTTTCCTCTCTCCTGTATCCTCTCTTTCCCCAAGGGCTTGAGCCGTTCAATAGAGGCGATTATGCCTTCTTAGGCCCTCATAGCTGGTTGTGCTCCTAGCCACTCCAAACCCCCATGGGCGGTCGCCACCCTGGTCAGACAAGCCCCTATAGCCGAGCGAGCCCCTAGCGGCACTGACCTCGGCTCTGTTATCCCTGACCTCAGCCGTGCCTCCTAAGACATGTCGTCCTTGAGCCGTGCGCTTGCAAGAGAAGAGAGAGTGGATACGAGAGAGAGAGAGAGAGAGAGAGAGAGAGAGAGAGAGAGAGAGAGGATGGAGGAGGCAGATAGAGTTAACATTGGGGTCGTAGTTGTTAGCATGCCATAACAACATACGAGCATAAGTCTAGAACTAATTGGACTAGTTGTGAGACTCAAACATAGATTGAGGACCTCAATGAGCGATTTGCGAGTTTAGGAACTGAAAGGTCCTAATGGCTAGAGGGGGTGAATAGCATATTAAAAATTTCTACAACAACACTTAGCAAACCGGTTAGACAAATATGAGACGAAGCGAGTGTTGCGCTAGCCTACTAAAAATGCAAGACACCTACCACAATTCTAATTTATATAGTCTCTATCCACACAATGGCTATGTCACTACACTAAGTTAGTGTGCTCTCAAAAGCTAACTAAAGAGCCACACTAACCAAACTAACAAGCTTTCACGACTAGCTACACTAAAAAGCTTGACAACTAGTTTGCGGTAATGTAAAGAGAGAGAGCAAGATGGTTATACCGTCGAGTCGAGGAATGAATGAATCAATCACAAGAATGAATACCAACGAAGACTAATCACCTCAGAATCAAATGATGATACAATGATTTTTTATCGAGGTTCACTTGCCTGCCGGCAAGCTAGTCCTCGTTATGGCGATTCACTCACTTGGAGGTTCACGCGCTAATTGGCATCACACGCCAAACCCTCAATAGGGTGCCGCACAACCAACACAAGATGAGGATCACACAAGCTACGAGCAATTTACTATAGTACCTTTTGGCTCTCCGCTAGGGAAAGGTCAAGAACCCCTTACAATCACTATGATCGGAGCCGGAGACAATCACCAACCTCCACTCGACGATCCTTGCTGCTCCAAGCCATCTAGGTGGCGGCAACCACCAAGAGTAACAAGCGAATCCCACAGTGAAACATGAACACCAAGTGCCTCTAGATGTAATCACTCAAGTAATGCACTTGGATTCTCTCTCAATCTCACAAAGATGATGAATCAATGATGGAGATGAGTGGGAAGACTTTGGCTAAGCTCACAAGGTTGCTATATCAATGCAAATGGCCAAGAGTATGAGCTTGAGCTGGACAAACGATATTTATAGACACCCCCAAACAATAGAGTTGTTGGCTCAATTATTGGGCTGACTGTGGGACGGCAGGTCATGTGCACCGAACGTGTCCGGTGTGGTGACCAGACGGGTTCGATTGCTGCATCCAATCACTGCTTGACCACCACGTGTCCCATTCAAATGAAGTAACTATTGCCATCCAATGGCACTCTCTAACACGCTCTGACGCGATGCATCGGACGCACTACAGCGAAGTGATCGGACGTAGGAGGGAAAGCGTCCGATCGAGTTCAAAGAGCTCCTAGAGCCGCTCAACTGTGATCGGATGCGTCCGGTGTGGCCGATAGCACATAGTAGGGGCAGCGTCTGGTCGAGTCCAGAGAGCTCTAAGAGCCTCTCAACTACGACTAGATCCGTCCGGTGTGGCCGACCGGACGCCGGAGGGGCAGCGTCCAATCAAGTCTAGAGAGCTCCCAGAGCCGCTCAACTGTGACCGAACACGTCCGATGTGGCCGACCAGACATGCCCCTACGTTTGGTCCTCTCTAGACCAACACCCGAACCCCACGTCACCATGACCTGACACTAAAAAGTGATTGCTTAGCGTCCGGTCACTGCTACGAGCCAGAGTCCGATCACCTCAGGAACTCTGCCTACGCCTGGCCAGAATAATGGACGCGTCCGGTATTGATATCGGACACGTCCCGTCACGTAAGGAACACTGCTGCCTGAGACAGTACCGGACGCGTCCGGTAGGCATGTCGGACGTGTCCGATCACCCCGTGACCAGCGCAATCAACTCATTTTCAACTATATCTTCTTTACCCTTGTTCAAATGTGCCAACCACCAAGTGTATCATCTTGTGCACATGTGTTAGCATATTTTCACAAATGTTTTCAAGGGTATTAGCTCTCCACTAGATCCTAAATGCATATGCAATGAGTTAGAACATCTAGTGGCACTTTGATAACCGCATTTCGATACGAGTTTCACCCCTCTTAATAGTACGGCTATCGATCCTAAATGTGATCACACTCGCTAAGTGTCTCGATCACTAAACCAAAAAGCTTCTATCAATTTCACCTTTGCCTTGAGTTTTTTATTTTTCTCTTACTTCTTTTCCAAGTCTAAGCACTTGATCGTCACCATGGCATCACCATCATCAAGTCATGATCTTCATTTGCTTCACCACTTGGAGTAGTGCTACCTATCTCATAATCACTTTGATAAACTAGGTTAGCACTTAGGGTTTCATCAATTCACCAAAACTAAACTAGAGCTTTCAATCTCCCCGTTTTTGGTAATTGATGACAACCCTTTCACAAAGATATGAATTGAAATTCATTTGAATCCATGTTGCTTGCCCAAGCATATTTACCATGTGTAAAAGAATATGGACAAGTTTCATGAATCCCAAATGGTAGCAATTGCTCCCCCTACATATGTGCTAAGAGTTTGGATTGTAGCTTGCACATATGCTTAGATAGGAAATATAGGAGACAATGTCTACCAAGTGATGCTAAGGTATAAAAGATGGACCTTTGAAGCGTGATACCAATCGGAGTGCACCAATATACCATCCTTAGCACCATGAGTAACTAGACATACACAAAAACTAGAATACCCCATGAGGTCAACATTAGAAGCAAGGGTCTAGTTTTCTTAATATGAGCATGAGTCTAGTTACTTAACCTATGCGTGCTAGTTTTTCATTTTATCATTCAAACCTACAACTAGCATACACCACACAAGCATGGATATTGAAATTTAAAATTTGTGCCATGCAAGCAAACATATGAAATGCACATTCAAATGCATCCACCAAGTTTATGAGCTTGCTCCCCCTACTTGTGTGCTCAAAATTTTAATTAATCCCTTACTTTGTCATATCTCTCCCCCTATGTCAATTTCTCCCCCTTTGTTATCTTCTCACTATATTTGTATTATCTTTGTACACTATATCTCCCCCTTTGTCATCAAATGACCACAAAGGTTTAATTTTAAATAGGTTGAGATTATCAATGTCAATCAATGGGGTGAGGATCATTTTCCCAAATTTGGTCCAATCCAGATCATTTGCCCAAGATATTTAACTCGGTTTGATCCAAGGACAAGCTTCTTCACACCTTTAAATAAGGGTTATCTTGTACCATGTTGAGTTAAACACTTATAGCTCATTTTCTAGATCAAACACTAGGTTTACAAGCCCACAAATATGTCATATGCTATCACTAGACCAAATTAAGCATAGAAGCAATAGTGGTACCATACAAACATCAAAATCACTTGATTTTCATGAATGAGCCTATTAAATGTGAAAAATAACTAGATGCGCTAAACGTGTCCTTAGCAAGGATGTATGCCATGCCAATCAACTTTTACCTTGAATTGCTCGAAGGAGAGGCATGTCATATAAGTGGGGAGGTGCATCAACACAGATTTGAGAAATCCAATATGTTCAACTCATTCCTTAGCTTGCAAAACCTTTTATCATCTAATGGCTTGGTGAATATATCGGTAACTTGATCTTCGGTGCCTACACTCCCAATGCAAATGTCCCCTTTTTGTTGGTGATCTCTTATGAAATGGTGGCGGACATCAAAGTGCTTTGTTCTTGCATGTTGAACTGGATTATTGGTTAACTTGATTGCACTCTCATTGTCACGTAGCAATGACACTTTCTTGAACTTGATTCTAAAGTCATTCAAGGTGGCCTTCATCCAAAGTATTTGTGCACAACAACTACCGGCGTATATGTATTTGGCTTCGGCGGTTGATAATGCAACACTATTTTGCTTCTTTGATGACCATAAAACAAGTGATCTTCCCAACAATTGATATGTGCCCGAGGTGCTCTTCTTTTCAACCTTGCATCCTGCATAATCTGAGTCGGAGTAACCAACTAGCTCAAACTTTACTCCTTTGGGATACCATAAACCAACATTTTGTGCATGCTTCAAGTACCTCAATATTCTCTTTGTACTCTTCAAATGACTTTCTCTTGGTGAGGCTTGAAATCCTGCATATATGCATACACTAAACATGACATTCGGCCTTGATGCAGTCACATAGAGTAGGCTTCCAATCATAGACCGATACAATTTTTGATCCACCATATTGCCACTTGCATCACTATCCAAATTATCATTTGTTTCCATTGGTGTGCTAATGGCTTTGCTATCACTCATGTCAAACATTTTGAGCATGTCTTTGATGTACTTGCCTTGACTCACAAATGTACTATTTTTCAATTGCTTGATTTGAAGACCAAGGAAGTAACTTAACTCTTCAATCATGGATATTTTAAACTCATTAGCCATCATCTTTCCAAACTCTTCATAAAAGTCTTGATTGGTTGATCCAAATATGATGTTATCAACATAGATTTACAACACAAATAAGTCTTTGCCAATCTTTTTGGTGAAAAGAGTGGTGTCAACCTTTCCCATCATGAACCCTTCAGAGAGTAGGAAGTCCCTCAATCTCTCATACCATACTCTAGGTGCTTGCTTCAAGCCATACAATGCCTTCTTCAACTTATACACATGGTTAGGCTTCTTATCATCTTCAAAACTGAGAGGTTGTTCAACATATACTTCTTCATTGATGTAACCATTGAGAAATGCACTCTTAACATCTATTTGATAGAGTTTGATGTTGTGGGCACAAGCATAGGCTAGTAAGATTCTAATTGCTTCTAATCTAGCAACCAGGACATATGTTTCTCTAAAGTCAAGACCATCAACTTGTGTATATCCTTGTGCTACCAATCTTGCTTTGTTCCTTACTACTATCCCATCTTGATCTTGCTTGTTTATAAAGACCCATTTGGTTTCAATCACATTGTGTCCCTTTGGTATCTCTACTAATTCTTATACTTAATTTTTTGTGAAGTTATTCAATTCTACATGCATAGCATTCACCCAATCAATATCCTTCAATGCTTCATCTATCTTCTTTGGTTTAATGGATGACACAAATAAGAAATGCTCACAAAATGAAGCTAATCTTGATCTAGTTTGCACATCTCTTGAAATATCACCAATGATAGTGTCTAATGGATGATCCCTTGCAATATTAGTTGGTTGGAGTATTGGAACTTGATTGCTTATACTTGCTTGATCATTGGATTGAGATATTGCACTAGCCACTAGATCTTGTTCATAATCATGAGAGCCACTTATACTAGCTTGATTTGTATCATCTTGCACATTTTAGTTAGAGAGCACTTGCACTTGATCATATTCATCATCATTCATTTACCTAGGCCTTAATTCACCAACATTTATGTTCTTTATGGCATTTCAAAGTTGAATGCCTCTAACATCTTCTAAGTTCTCATTCTCTTCTTGTGAACCCTTGGTTTCATCAAATTCAATATCATGAACTTCGTCAAGAGTACCACTATCTAAATTCTAAACTCTATATGCTTTGCTTGTAGTGGAATAACCAAGTAGGAATCCTTCATCACATTTCTTGTCAAACTTGCCCAATCTAGTGTCTTTCTTCAAGATAGAGCATTTGCAACCAAAGACACGAAAATATACAATGTTCGGCTTTCTACCATTCAAGAGCTCATATGGTGTCTTCTCTTTTAATGGATGACAATAAAGGTGGTTGCTACAATAGCAAGCCATATTGATAGCTTCAGACCAAAAAGATTGACTCACATTGTACTCACTAAGCATAGACCTTGCCATATCAGTAAGTGTTCTATTTTTCCTCTCAACAAGACCATTTGATTGTGGAGTGTACTTGGCCGAGAATTGATGTCTAATTCCAAATTCATCACATAGCTCATCAATTCTAGTGTTCTTGAACTCACTACCACTGTCACTTCTAACTCTTGATGGTTGTTTCAAACTCATTGTGAATGCCCTTGATAAATGGTTTGAATGTTGCAAATACACCACTCTTGTCCACTAGAAATAATATCCATGTGTATCTAGTGTAATCATCCACTATCACAAAGCCATATTTGTTGCCACTAATGCTAGTGTATTGAGTTGGCTCAAACAAGTCTATGTGCAATAACTCAAATGCTTTACTAGTGCTCATCATGCTTTTTCTTAGGATGGGTGTTTCCAACTTATTTTCTGGCTTGACAAGAGCTATAAAGCTTATCTTTCTCAAACACTACATCTTTCAAGTCTTTAACCAAGTCATGCTTGACCAATCTATTCAATTGTTTTATTCCAACATGACCAAGCCTTCTATGCCATAACCAACCCATGCTAGATTTAGTAAACAAACATGTAGATAATTGAGCTTCACTAGCATTGAAATCAACCAAGTATAGATTCTCATATCTAAAGCCCTTGAAGATCAAGTTAGAGCCATATACACTTATTATCTCTACATCATCTACCCTAAATATGCATTTGAATCCAAGATCACACAATTGACCCATGGATAGCAAATTGAAGTTCAAGCTCTCTACTAGCAACACATTGGATATGCTCATATCATTGGATATTGCAATCTTACCAAGTCCTTTGACCTTGCCTTTACCATTGTCACCAAATGTGATACTATCATAAACATCATTGTCATTGGTATTGATTGAGTTGAACATTCTTGCATCACCGGTCATGTGTTGAGTCCACCCACTATCAAGAACCCAATGCCTTCCTTCGACTTTGTAATTGACCTACAAAAGAAGATCAATTCTTTTTAGGTACCCAAACTTGCTTGTGTCCTTGAAGGTTAGTGACCAAGCTCTTTGGCACCCAAATGGTTTTCTTCTTTGAGCCCATCCATGGTGTACCAATAAACTTAGCCTTTACACTATTTGCACCCTTGGTAAGCACATAGAAAGAATCAAGCTTAATGGAGGATACATTAGCTTATGACTTCTTGTTCATATACTTTTACTCTACATGACCAACTTGCTTGCAACTAGTGTAAAACCGACCATTGTTCTTCACAAAGCTAGTCTTATAAGGAGCAAAGGCCGCCTTGCCTTTCTTGGGGGTATAGCCCAATCCCTATTTATAGAGAGAAGCTCTTTGGCTACCAAAACATATAAGCAAGCGGTCCTCACCACCATAGGCCTTAGCTAAGGTATGAGTGAGCTCATTGACCTCCTTCTTGAGGGTCTCATTCTCAACTATTAGTGAGGCATCATATATAAAACCATCACTACTAGATGAGGTGGAAGTGCTACAAGAAGGGTTAGTGGGAGCAACAATGATAGGCTTATAGAATGATTCATCAATTAAGTCATAAGTTAAGCCTACATTACATGTCTCAACATGCTTCTTCTTATTTTGCTCATCAAGCAAAGAGGAATGAGCTTTTTCAAGCTTCTTGTGAGCCTTGCCAAGCTTCTCATGGGATTCCTCTAGCCTCTCATGAGATGCATTGAGCTCATTAAAGGCTTGCTTAAGAGCTTTTAGTTCCTTACACAAGCTTTTGCATTCACTTCTCTTAATGTCAAAATGTTCTTTAGCATCATCTAGTATGTCAAGTAGTTCATCCTTAGTTGTTTCATCATAATTACTATCACTTTCATTTTTATTATCATGTTCCTCATCACTTCCATCATCAAAAGTTTGTACCTTAGTGGTCTTAGCTATGAAGCATGATGGAATATCGAAGAAAGAAGGCTTCTCATTGATAGCAATGCTTGCAAGTGCCTTCTTCTTGGTGGTCTTGTCATCACCACTATCATCATCATCACTTAAGGAAGCATCACTATCTCAAGTGACCACATATGAATCATCCTTCTTCTTCTTGAAGGTCATTTTGTCCTTCTTCTCTTTCTTTTCCCTCTTGTCCTTCTTCTTGTTCTTCTTGTTGTCATCACTATTATTGCTACTGTATGGGCATTGAGCAACAAGATGATCCCTGCTTCCATAATTGAAGCACCTTCTTGACTCTTCCTTGTTCTTAAATGAAGATTTCTTCCTTCTAGCATGGTAGCCCTTCTTCACCATGAACTTGCCAAATCTCTTGATAAAGAGAGCCATCTTCTCATCATCATTATCATCACATGAACCATCATCTTCACTTGAAGTATCTTGCTTTGCCTTACCCTTGGATGATGTGGCCTTGAATGCCACACTCTTCTTCTTGTCATTTTTCTTCTCCTTCTTTTCTTCCTTCTCATCATCATCTCTATATGTGTCATCGGTCATTATATCTCCCAACACTTGGTTTGGTGTCATGGTGTCCAAACCACTCCTTACTAGAATAGTGACCAATGTGCCAAATCTTGAGGGTAAGCATCTCAAGAACTTATGGGAGAAGTCCTTGTCCTTCACCTCTTCTCCAAGTTCTTTGAGATCATTGACAAGCACTTGAAGCCTATGGAACATCTTCGGCACACTCTCATCCTCCTTCATCTTGAAGCTTGCAAACTTCTCCTTGAGAATGTATGCCTTTGCACCCTTCATGGCTTGAGTGCCCTCAAATGATTCCTCCAACTTCTTTCATGCTTCATGAGCTCTCTCAATGTTCTTGATTTGCTCAAATATTCTCTCATCCAAAGCATCATGAATGACACTAAGAGCAATGTCATTGTTTTGGAGTAGCATCTTTTCGACGGTGGTGGGAGCCACTTCAACATCAATCTCAATCTTGGTCTCCGCCATCTTTCAAACCTTCCTATTGATTGACTTGATATATATTGTCATCTTAGCCTTCCAATAGGGATAGTTGGAGCCATCAAATTGGGGTGGTTTCTTGGTGTTGTTGATTTAAGCTATTTTGACACCGAAGGTTGTTAAGCCTTAAATCACGGTGACCACGGCTCTGATACCACTTCAAAGGTCCTAATGGCTAGAGGGGGTGAATAGCCTATTAAAAATTTCTACAACAACACTTAGCAAACCGGTTAGACAAATATGAGGCAAAGCGAGTGTTGCGCTAGCCTACTAAAAATGCAAGCCACCTACCACAATTCTAGTTTATATAGTTTCTATCCACACAATGGCTATGTTACTACACTAAGTTAGTGTGCTCTCCAAGGCTAACTAAACATCGACACTAACCATACTAACAAGCTCTCACGACTAGCTACACTAAAGAGCTTGACAACTAGTTTGCGGTAATGTAAAGAGAGAGAGAGAGAGAGCAAGATAGTTATACCGTCGAGTCGAGGAATGAACCAATCAATCACAAGAATGAATACCAATAAAGACCAATCACCTCAGAATCAAATGATGACACAATGATTTTTTACCGAGGTTCACTTGCATATCGACAAGCTAGTCCTCGTTGTGGCGATTCACTCACTTGAAGGTTCACGCGCTAATTAGCATCACACACCAAACCCTCAATAGGGTGCCAGACAACCAATATAAGATGAGGATCACACAAGCCACGAGCAATTTACTAGAGTACCTTTTTGCTCTCCGTCGGGGAAAGGTCAAGAACCCCTTACAATCACCATGATTGGAGCCGGAGACAATCACCAACCTCCGCTCAATGATCCTTGCTGCTCCAAGGTGTCTAGGTGACGGCAACCACCAAGAGTAACAAGCGAATCCCATAGCAAAACACGAACACCAAGTGCCTCTAGATGCAATCACTCAAGCAATGCACTTGGATTCTCTCCCAATCTCACAAAGATGATGAATCAATGATGAAGATGAGTGGGAGGACTTTGGCTAAGCTCACAAGGTTGCTATGTCAATGCAAATGGCGAAGATTGTGAGCTTGAGCCGGTCAAACGATATTTATAGACACCCTCAAACAATAGAGCCGTGGGCTCAATTATTGGGCTGATTGCGGGACGACCAGATGCGCAGGTCGTGTGCACTAGACATGTCCAGTGTGGGGACCAGACGCGTCCGGTCGTTGCGTCTAGTCACTGCTTGACCACCATGTGTCCCATTCAAACGAAGTAACCATTGCCACCCAACGGCCCTCTCTGACACGCTCTAACGTGATGCATCGGATGCACTGTAGCGAAGTGAATGGACGCAGGAGGGGCATCGTCCGGTCAAGTCCAGAGAGCTCCTAGAGCCACTCAACTGTGACCGAACACGTCCAATGTGGCCGACCGGATGTTGGAGGGGCAACGTCCGGTCGAGTCCAGAGAGCTCCCAGAGCCGCTCAACTATGACCGGACACGTCCGGTATGGCCAACTTGACGCGCCCCTACGTCCGGTCCTCTCTGGACTAACACCCGCGCCCCACGTCACCATGACTTGACACTAAACAGTGATTGCTCAGCGTCTGGTCATTGCTACGAGCCAGAGTCCGGTCACCTCAGGAACTCTGCCGGCGCCTGGCCAGAATACCGGACGCGTCCGGTATCGATATCAGACGTGTCCGGTCACGTCAGAAACATTGCCGCCTGAGACAGTACCGGACGCGTCCGATCACCCCGTGACCAACGCAATCAACTCCATTTCAACTCTATCTTCTTTACCCTTGCTCAAATGTGCCAACCACCAAGTGTATCACCTTGTGCACATGTGTTAGCATATTTTCACAAATGTTTTCGAGGGTGTTAGCACTCAACTAGATCCTGAATGCATATGCAATGAGTTAGAACATCTAGTGACACTTTGATAACCGTATTTCGATACAAGTTTCACCCCTCTTAATAGTATGGCTATCGATCCTAAATGTGATCACACTCGCTAAGTGTCTCGATCACTAAACTGAAAAGCTCCTATCAATTTCACCTTTGCCTTGAGCTTTTTGGTTTTCTCTTACTTCTTTTCCAAGTCCAAGCACTTGAACATCACCATGGCATCACCATCATCAAGTCATGATCTTCATTTGCTTCACCACTTGGAGTAGTGCTACCTATCTCATAATCACTTTGATAAACTAGGTTAGCACTTAGGGTTTTATTAATTCACTAAAACCAAACTAGAGCTTTCAGGAACTGAGATGGCATAATCAAACAAGTTTGATGACCTAAATGAGCGATTTGCATGTTTAGGGACGATTGTGATGAAACATCCGAACAAGTTCGATGATCTAAACGAGCCATTTGCATGTTTAGATATTGGGATGATACGACCGAACAAGTTTAACAACCGCTAATGCACTTTACTCTTTTTCTTATGTATTTAGACATAATGTAGGTAAATTGCAAAAGTTAAGTGCCTAGAAAAGTCAAAACACTTTACAATTTGGAATGGGTGGGAGTATAATATAAGCAGTATATATAATATATTCTACATTTTCTATTTTAATAAAATTAATATATTTCTGGTTCCAAAACATGCACACGTGTAGTGTTAAAAATTTATTCTCCGGCAAATCCACTTTATTACTCTCCAAACCTCAATCAAACAAATAAACATGCCGTAATGATGCCCTTCTTGAAAAAGTAAAGTCATTCTCAGCTTGTCTTATGCAATTTGGGATAAACATGTGTAGGACTTCTTTTATGAAGGACTAAAACAACTTTGATAACCTGCCATAACAATGTTCATTTTTAAAGAGCTAAAGAAGAATATCACAAAAAACAAAGGACTTGGAAGCAATATAATGGTCAACTCAATTTTTCGCCAACCCCCTCCTCGGTCCCGCTCTAAAAAGTCTGGTCTAAGTTGACACCAGGATGCCATTTGCACTATTGGAGTCATTGCACGGCCGGCAGCCTCTTTCTTTGGTTGCGGCGGCCGGCGGCTCCCTCTGCTTGCAGCCTCCTCCAGCACTCCAGTGAATGAATTAATAAATAGTTAAATTAACTTCAAGTTTGATGGCTGCGTGATTGACCAATGGGGCCCGTGGGTCACCCTCCCTCGCCGCATCTTCCCGTTGCTGAGGCCGCCAGCCCGCTATTCTCTCTTCCTCATATGTCCACGTGATTAATGGCTACCCGGGTCAAAACAAAGAGGGGTTTTCGGTATTTTTCTATTCTATTAATATAACTGGCCACACGGGCCAAAGGAAAAGTGACCCCATACACCGGGGTATACAGTTTTTCGTAAATACGGACCACCGGACATGCAAATTTAATTGCTAATTTTTTTCATTTTAAATTATAAGTAGTTTTAGCTCTTCTAGGTATATAATTTTTGTTATGTATCTTAATATCTAAACATAATTATATATTTAGACACTTTTGGACATGGGAATCACCGGACATGCAAATTTAATTGCTATTTTTTCATTTTAAATTGTAAGTCGTTTTACGACAAACATCAGTTGCCTCAAAGGCAGAAAATTTATTGTTAGGCATCGAATTAAATTTATCCATGCTCTGTCTTACCAAAACATGTATACTCGGACTTACAATATCCTAACCCGCATGCGGCATGGCAATAATTCATTTTTTGGGGAAAAAAGTATTTGTTGTCAACACGCAACGCGAAGGATGACGAACGAGATTTGGATCACGGTCATGATCATTGTGTGGTGATATTCCAATAAATTCCTTTCTTTTCCTATAATTCTTTTTCTGTTTTATTCCATTTTATTTACTTGCCTTCCGGTGTCTCCATGCAGTGATTATTTGACTGCCGGTGATTCCATGAGTTTTATTTTCCATTTTATTTACTTGCCTTCCAGTGTCTCCATGCGGTGATTATTTGCCTGCCGGATATGGATCGCATTAGTGTTTTGGTCCTGCTGGGTAGATGTTGACAATCCATATGTTTTAGTTGTTAGATATCTAAATATAATATATATCTAGTTGCATATAAAAAAGTATGTTCTTAGAAAAGCCAAAATGACGTGTAATTTAGAACGAGGTATGTGAAAATGGCAGCTAAATATTGTTCCCTCTGTATTAGAATTATAAATGTATTTTTGTATAGGAAAAGATCAAAACTTAACAAATTTTGACCAGCGATTAGTCAAATTGTAGAGTTTAGGACATAAAACTTAAATCAAAAGATTTGTATTCAAAATGGCTCTAAGATGATATTGATTGTTTACCAAAAGGTAACATATTGTAAGAGAAACTAATAATTAAAATCTATTTCATATGATTTTTTTTTCTAATCATAATATGCTTATCATGCAGTGAGAGAGTAATATATATTAGTTCTTGTCAAATGCAACTATACTGTTCTCGCCAAATTGTACAGCGTGGAACTGTCCATATTGAAATAATGATCACCCTAAAGATTTTCAAGAACATTTTTTATATATTTTTTTTATTAGATGTACACGTTATATAGGATTCGTGTAATGCCGCGGTTGGCATTAAATCATTGATAAACAAATGGTCTATTTGTCTAATTCTCAAAATTATTTCACAAAGAATATGAAGTGTTCAATAATCTATCTAATTTTTCCAACTAATGTTGTGAATG
This sequence comes from Miscanthus floridulus, assembly GCF_019320115.1. NCBI lineage: Eukaryota > Viridiplantae > Streptophyta > Magnoliopsida > Poales > Poaceae > Miscanthus > Miscanthus floridulus. The sequence continues at coordinate 34,702,726 of NC_089596.1, forward strand.
GCCCTAAAATACCTTCTCTTATAAAGATAAATAAACAGATCATAAGATAGGTAGGAAATACCATTAGTAAAGTATGATTAAGGTAACTCTACAATGGTAAGCTAGAATAAGCATCAATCGAATCTGCCAAATCATTTCACAAAGAAGTTTGAAACGTCCAGTTTTTTCTTTTATATATAAAAATAAAAAATAAATAAAGAACAAACAACGGGAGAAAAAGGCGTGAGCTGAGAACCCGAGGGCTGAAACCCACGCGCTCTCCAACTCCGATACCGAAAACGCCGACTCCTCTGTTTTGTCCTGCACGCGGTCGCCGCAACGCAAACAGCTCTTCGTCCTGCCACCGCCCGGACGCCCCGGCTTCGGCTATATAAACCCTGCACCCGATTTCCCGCCTTCTCACAGCAATCCCAAGTCTCATCAGGAGTAAATACAAGAATTAGTAGCACTCCTCGCTCTCCCCATCAATTCCGGCGAATTCAGTCGTCGGACAGCGCCCCTCGTCCAATCGATAGGTCAGTCCGCCGATCAACAGTCCCGAGTTTGCTTGCTTGCTTGACTGCGACCGATGGAGACCGCCACCGTCGTTGTCGCTCCGGCTCCGGTGGCCATCACCCAGCCACCGCAGCACAAGCTTATGGAATCGAAGCCTTCCTTTGCCGCCATGGCGAAACCGTCACCGGCGAGGAAGGCCAAGCCGGCCAAGAAGAAGCTCGCCGGCGGCTGTGGCGGGTACGTCCTTGAGGACGTCCCGCACCTCACTGACTACCTTCCCGAGCTCAAGGTGAGTCCCAAGTTAATTCATCTAATCATCTTTCTTGACAAAGATTGCTTTAGTTAATCAGATGGATTGCTTTAGCTCATGTTCTTGATTCTTGTTCATGTGCAGAGCTACCCGAATCCCCTGCAAGACCACCCTGCCTACTCTGTTGTCAAGTAAGCAATCCGACGAATTATTGTTCTACCGTCTTCGATTTCTTGTTTCTTGTTGAAATAAATTAAACAAATCCGGCTTGCTCCGACCGCGCAGGCAGTACTTCGTGAACCCGGACGACACGGTGGCGAAGAAGATCGTGGTGCACAAGAGCAGCGCCCGCGGGACGCACTTCCGGCGCGCCGGCCCGCGTCAGCGCGTCTACTTCCAGCCGGACGAGGTGACGGCGGCGATCGTCACCTGCGGCGGCCTCTGCCCTGGCCTCAACACCGTGATCCGCGAGCTCGTGTGCGGCCTCCACGACATGTACGGCGTGACCAGCATCTACGGCATCGAGGGCGGGTACAAGGGGTTCTACGCGCGCAACACGGTGGAGCTGACGCCGCGCTCCGTGAACGATATCCACAAGCGCGGCGGCACGGTGCTGGGCACCTCCCGCGGCGGGCAGGACACGGCCAAGATCGTGGACAGCATCCAGGACCGCGGCGTGAACCAGGTGTACATCATCGGCGGCGACGGCACGCAGAAGGGCGCGGCGTCCATCCACGAGGAGGTGCAGCGGCGCGGCCTCAAGTGCGCCGTGGTGGGCGTGCCCAAGACCATCGACAACGACATCGCCGTCATCGACAAGTCGTTCGGCTTCGACACCGCCGTGGAGGAGGCGCAGCGCGCCATCAACGCCGCGCACGTCGAGGCCGAGAGCGCCGAGAACGGCATCGGGGTCGTCAAGCTCATGGGCCGCAACAGCGGCTTCATCGCCATGTACGCCACGCTCGCCAGCCGCGACGTCGACTGCTGCCTTATCCCGGAGTCGCCCTTCTACCTCGACGGCAAGGGCGGCCTGCTCGAGTTCGTGGAGAAGCGCCTCCGCGACAACGGCCACATGGTCATCGTTGTGGCCGAGGGCGCTGGCCAGGACCTCATCGCCAAGAGCATGAACTTCGCCGACACCCACGACGCCTCCGGCAACAAGGTGCTCCTCGACGTCGGGCTCTGGCTCTCCCATAAGATTAAGGAGCATTTCAAGAAGAAGCCCAGCTTCCCCATCACCCTCAAGTACATCGACCCGACGTACATGATCCGCGCCGTGCCGTCCAACGCCTCCGACAACGTCTACTGCACGCTGCTGGCGCACAGCGCCCTGCACGGCGCCATGGCCGGGTACACCGGCTTCACCGTAGCGCCGGTCAACGGCAGGCACGCCTACATCCCCTTCTACGTAAGCCCCCTCAAATCCAAGTAGCTTTTTTTCACCATGAAATTTCTACTCTCCCTGCAGTAGTGAACTGACCTTGTCTGTCCGGCCATTGAATTGAATCTTGCAGAGGATCACCGAGAAGCAGAACAAGGTGGTGATCACGGACCGGATGTGGGCGCGGGTGCTGTGCTCGACGAACCAGCCGTGCTTCCTGACGCACGAGGACGTCGAGGGGGCGGCGCTGGACGAGGAGGAGCCGCACATACCACTCGTCGAGGGCGAGAACGCCTTGGTCAGGAACCCGTCCATGTGCAGCGGCAATGGCCACCTCTGCAGTGGCGCAGCCTGAAGGCGCAGGGACAATTCGTTCAGATGTTTATGCAAATTGCAAAACTAAGGGTCCAAATGTGGTTGTGATGTAGGATTTCTTGGTAGCTTCCTTTTGTTCATTCTTTGGATGATGTTGTAAGATGTCTACCAAGTATTGGCAAGAGGAGAATAACTTTTTCTGCGCTGAATCTATCCAGCAGCCTTGCTTCAACTTATCAGGCAGGAAAAATGCTCTGGTTTGTTTTTCACGCTACTATCTTCCCGCATAATCTGCAGCATTGTGACGGCTTGGTGACAGTGCTCACTTGCACAACAGAACTTGACACAATTTATCGGCAAAACAGAGCATCGAACATAAAACAAAACAAAAAATCCATGTAATTCTGCCAATACTGTATTCTAGTTTCGATCCTCCATATAGCTGTATAATTCATTGTATTTACAGTTTAGTATACCAAAAAAATGAAGCAACTCTACAAATTTTACAAGCACCTTGACATAGTTTTGCTGGGTATTTTCAACAAATGAAATTCATCCTATCGATTCCATCAAAAGCCATTATCTGTTTCTTCCGCCAAATCCAGCAGCAAAAAAGGAGCAGTTTATTTCACGGAACATTCAACTCTTAGCAAAAGTAGAATGTTGACCAAACGATGTAGAGCCTGAGAAAAGATAAGCAAGACATTAGCAAAAATACAGGAAACAAAATATTGTAATTTTTTGCACAACTAGGTCAATGCCCGTGCGTTGCTACGGGTTTAAAAATCCATGACAAGTACATATACACTTAGACCATTTTAACATGATGGTAGTCACATGAACGAAGCATAATAAAAATGCTTACATGTTGTTATCTGGAAGTTAATAATCAGAGGTGTAAAAAGAATTGAAGATATGACCAACTGTGTAACATTGACAAACTACTTGTTTGCATTAAGTTGAGCTGTAGGTACAAGTAACATTTATAAAAACTAAAATACCAGAAAAAACAATACATTTACATCAATTGCTCTAAGTATCTGTGCAAAACTAAAAAGCTTGAAAGAATGGGCAACTAAAACCCAGTAAGACAAGATTCTTTCAACTTACAATTCCATCCAATGTGATGGAACTATCCTTCAGGAGAGCATTAAGCCTAGTTGTATCAATCTTATCAAAGATATCTTATCCTAACTTGTTTCCTACAAGACCAGAAGTGAAAGTTTAGGGAAGATATAGAAGAGATTTAAAAACAAAGGAAACAAAGAAGAGAATTATGTGAGAGAGATACCCGCACAGAAACCCTTATAAATTGCCTTGTACACAAGCTCTTCGATCTATATGGTGTTCGGCATCAGGCTCTGTAGTGCCTTAATCTCTCGTTGATCTTGCTCCTTCTCTGCGCCCAAAAGCCAAAACACACCAACCAACTAAGAAATCAGAGCATGGCAAGAGGAACACTTGAGATTCTGAGAAACGTTAGCAGCACCAGCATAATATTGGATATCTCACTTCTGAACACCTTAATCACGTGTTATGTATCTATTCCCGTGTTAAGTAACCATGTTTGAAAGTCCATACTGACTTGGTGTCTAATCTCATCATCCTCCTATGTCCAAAAACTGAAGAGCTGAACAATTCAGAAAGGATTTAGTGATGACTGGCATGCTCACTGAGTCTCTGGTTAATTAATTGACATTAGCCCTGGTTGGTCCCCAAGGAGCTCGACAACAGAAAGAACTGGCCAACTGACACACAAATCCATGGTAGACAGACATGCTATCTGTGGAAAGAGATTAAATCTCTAAAATTTCATGCTTACATGTCATCAATGAGGGCATTGCAATTTATGAACCACAAATTACATTGCAGAAACAGACCAATTATATTTTTCCCTTTTTTATGGGATTACACGTTATATTTTAACTACAAGTATGAGATGAGTTCAATGGATTCATTACAACAGATCAGTATGCTCTGCAATTTGCAGAGAACAAACCAAACGAATGGACATCGAGGGATTCCAATGGAAGGCGATGGCACATACCTGGTGCACGTGGTTTCCAGGGCTCAATGGTGCCTACAGCGGCTCCGGTCAATTTGGGGAGGGCAGCACGGACCCCTGGCTCCCCGCCTCCGGCCCGTCGTTGTCAATCTGAGCGAAGAGCTAGAAAACACAGCAGATAGTAGCACCCAAACTTAGAAAACCAACTGGTCTGCAGCAAAAACTGACCTCTTGCAGAACAACAGTATCATGATGGCCGCCCATAATAATTTGTATCTGCTTTTTCAATCACAAAATGATCACCATAGATAGACAAATAAATGGTTCGAGCAAGGGAATCAATGTAAATGAGAACATGATTGAAAATTATTATGCGAACAAATAAATTCCATTTGCCAGTGCCACCTCCAATATCCATGTTCCTCCATGCCTAAAATTTGGACAATTTGTACCCTGTGAAGATTCATGGCCAGTTATCTGCATGCCCACCTTGTATTTTGGGGTTAAATCAAACAAGCATGGGGCTTTAGTGTAATATGAGGTGAAGCAAAGACATGGAAATCAATATCCACAATATCTCAAAAAAAAAAGCAGATTTCACTTAGCTAAACTCAACAAATGACTAAGTGAATATCAATTTCAAATCCAGCTTATGACAGAACTTTTCGTACCTGGATTGTAGCTTTCAAACCATAAGCTTTGACAACAACCGTGATATTTGCTTTTGCAGCCCATTCAAGTTTTCAGGAAGGATGCCCTCCAAGGATTTTGAACCGTATTCCACAAGTGGGTGAACCTTGAGATCCTGACAGACAAGTAGGGATAAATAAAGAACATCATTCCCATAACTCCTTATATTATCAGTGCTGGTGAAAAAAAAAGATGGTGTGCAAAATTCAGCATATTAAACCAAATCCTTGCAGGTATTACTCAAATCAGACTTCAAAAAAGTCAAGGGCTATATATTTGTCCAGATCTGCATTTCATTCATAAAATAGCACTTAACTGGGTGCTGCATAAACAGGCATCGTCAATTGTCATTGTAAGCACCTTCCTTTTTTATGTTCTTCCTCTCAATATGGCGGTAGGAATTTAAGTCTGCATCATGTAAGGCAGTTTCTTGTAAGATGTTTCTGAAGGCACATAATTTCCATCTCGGCCTTGGAAATCGGGCAATATGTATGAGCCTCAACACTTAGCCTACAAAATAGTGGACAAAGGCATGTCAGCGTACCCATGAAAACATTAATGCTGTTTCAGACATTCTACTCAAGACATACACAATCAAACAGTTACTACTAACAACTACTACCTAAATCAGGCAAAGTTGCTTTAGCATAGGGTGGGTGACGTGACGAAGGCAACCAACGCTCTCAGTAGGCAACGAGTGTTCAGACCTGCTAAACAGCCAGGAAAAATATCACTGAGCTTTCATGCCTTTTCTTGACCGTCGACGATCTTCATGCTCGTGGTCTCTAGCATGTCCATCCCCGGGTCTGACCGGGGCCTTGGTAGATCTTTCCGGTCTACGACCATGGACGTCTGGAGGAGTCGCCTTGGTAGATCTTCCCGGTCTACAGCCATGGACGTCAGGAGGAGCTACAAGCTTTATTGGCCTGTTGACCACCTCACAGTGACAGGAAGAGAGGGAGCCACGACGGTTAGGCTCCATTATTGGGAAACCAGCGACGAGACACGAACTGCATCCCTGCTCACCAATGCCCTTCATGTGAGGAGCTCCCGTCGCCACCTCCGGGGAAGATCTCGCTGCGGCACAGCTCACCCACACCCATGGCGGCATGGAGTAGGACAAGGCGGGGCAGGCAACGCGCCGGCTGTGTGTGGCGGCGGTGGCACACTGGCACATCGTTGGGGCGGCGGCGGCGCAGAGCAGGGCAGGGCGGGGCAGCGCCGCGGGAGGCGGACGCGGCCCCACGGGGCGAAGGCGAGGAGCAGCGGCGGTGCGGCGACAGAGCGGGGAGGGGACGGCAGGAGGGCCTCTGCGATGGCGGCGGCATGGGCGCATGGAGATGGGGGACGTGCGCGTGGCCGCGTGGGAGGTTGGGAGCGGTTGCGTTTTTTTTTTCTTTTTTTTAACGAAGTTGCGGTTTTTCTTTTCAGGGAGGAGGAGATGAACGCGGGCGTAGGAGGGAGCGCGATTAGCGCGGGGCGGGGGATTAGCGTGGAGGGGGGCGATTAGTTTAGGGGTGACGATGACATTTGGAGATTATGAACAAGTGCCTAGGTGGCATAGAAATATAGTGATGAACATAGATATATGTGTGACACTATTGATGAAAAAAGAGGAAAATTCACCTGCGGTCCACGAAGTTGGCACGAGGTGTCACTTAGTTCCTCGAACTTTCAAAGTAATATCTGTAGATCCCTAAAGTTGACAGAGGGTGTCATCCAGGTCCCAAACTTTCAAAGTGATCACCGCAGGTCCCTAAATTTGGCAGAGGGTGTCATCCAGGTCCCAAATACTGTAGCGATTCGGCACAGAATTTTAAAAAAAGAAATCTAAATTTTGGTAATGTAGCTACATTCTGCAGAAAATTCTAAAAATTGTATCTTTTTAATACGATCTCGCACGAAGATGATTTTTATATAAAAGTTGTAGCTCTCGACGGGATCTACAACTTTCTAGTTTTGAGTTTTTTAATTTGAGATCGCTAATACACTAAAAAAATTAAATAAATTTTCAGCAGTATATTAATCGCGTACGAACGCTTGTCGCCTTGAAAAAAAAACATATCTTTCTTTTATGCTATCAAATGGAGATACTTTTTATATGAATGATGTAGCGCTCGATGAGATCTACAACATTCTAATTTTGAGTTTTTTAATTTGAAGTCTTTAAGATGTTCAAAAAAATTTAAAATGCAAAACCACTATACATGAACTGAAATCAGCATTTTAACTTTTTTAGCATCTTACCGACATTAAATTAAAAACTCATAATTAGAAAGTTGTAGGTTTCATCGAGCGCTACAATTTTTATATAGAAATTATCTCTATCAGATGACATATAAAGAAGATTTGTTTTTTTTCAAGGCGACCAGCGTTCGTACGCGATTAATATACTGCTAAAAATTTATTTAATTTTTTTAGTGTATTAGCGACCTCAAATTAAAAAACTCAAAACTAGAAAGTTGTAGATCCCATCGAGAGCTACAACTTTTATATAAAAATCATCTTCGTGCGAGATCGTATTAAAATGGTACAATTTTTAGAATTTTCTGCAGAATGTAGCTACATTATCAAAATTTAGATTTTTTTTAAAAAATTCTGTGCGGAATTGCTACAGTATTTGAGACCTGGATGACACCATTTGCCAAGTTTAGGGACCTGCGGTGATCACTTCGAAAGTTTGGGACCTGGATGACACCCTCTGCCAAGTTTAGGGACCTCCGATGATCACTTTGAAAGTTTTGGACCTAGATGATACCCTCTGCCAACTTTAGGGACTTACAGATATCACTTTAAAAGTTCGGGGACCTAAGTGACACCTTGTGCCAACTTCGTGGACCGCTGGTGAATTTTCCTCTGAAAAAAAAAGCAACGGGGTAAAGTTTAGTCCAAGTGATCCTCTACTGTGACCGTTGCTTTTTTAAAGACAACTCAAATTGAAAGAGTGTCCCAAAGGAAAACAAAAGCATATCGCTATTTAGCTATTCTCACAAGGTGAAAGTCGCATATTTAGGGTGAAATTGAAAGTGCGACAGATCCACATGATGTCCCCTTTGAATTGATGATTCTCCTATGGAAAGTTCATCATCTTTGCCAAGCAGGCCTTTGTTATGGTGTCACAACGGATAATCCCACCAATGTAGACCACGAATATAACGAGCCAAATATGATTATTTCCATAAAGAAAAGGTAATGACTTAATTATGGTCATCCGTTTTATTGTCGCCCCGCATGACCACTCCCTCCCCACGCCCGCGTCTTCCGCCTCCCCTCCCTCCTCCTCTCCCCCCTCCCTCCCTCCTTCCCTAGCAACCTCCTCCCGACAGTCACTACTGCGCCCGATGAGCTCCTCCCTGTGCGCCGCCGCCCACCGCCTCCCCGTGACCGCGCCGAGCTCCTCCCCCCACCGCGCTGAGCTCCTTCCCCCACACAACGCCGACCATGGCGGATCAGGCAGATCTAGCGGCGACCATGGCGGATCCGGTGAGCTGTAGGCCTCCTCCTCCTTCGATCTCTGATCTAGGGTTCTAGCCAGCTCTCCATATCATCTCCCTCAACTCCGGTGGGCTTAGAAGAAAAGGTTTGGGGGGAGGAAGGCCGGCTAGGCGATGGGGATGGTAGGAGGGCGGTTAGGGGCCCTAGCGGCGGTGGAGGCGGTCGGGCGGGGGCGTTTTGGCGAGGGTGACCTCAACGAGGGGGAAGGTGGCTGCCGCGGGCGCACTAGGGCTTGGCTGGAGCCACTACTAGGAATATCTACTGACGGACATCTTTCGTCATTGAAGGAGCGAAATTCGTCATAATTTCAATTTTATGATGAAAAACGGTTCGTCATAGAAGTCGCGTCATTCTTGATATTCTATGACGATTTTAGAAATTCATCATAGATGTGAATAGATCTATGACGGAAACTGAACATCATAGAACTACTTTGGCATACGTGGCAGGGGGGCACCCACGCTAGCGGTTTCTTCCGTTGGACATGCTTTCCACGTGTACCTACTATAGCCAGTTGCATTGGAGATGGTTTGGGCACGTGTCACCTTGTTATTGGACAACGTGGCTATCTCTGGTTCTTGCATGTTTCAAGTTCTTAATGGACCATGCATCGGGCCCCTGTTGTTCCACATGTCTGTTTTCTATTGGCACACGTATCATGTTGTGGTTGGGCCATGTTGAAAGCTCTAGTTTGGTTTTGGTGAATTGATGAAACCTTAAGTGCTAACCTAGTTTATCAAATGATCATGAGATAAGTAGCACATTCCAAGTGGTGAAGCAAATGAAGATCACGACATGATGATGGTGATGCCATGGTGATGATCAAGTGCTTGGACATGAAAAGAAGAAAGAGAAAAACAAAAAGCTCAAGGCAAAGGTATAAATGGTAGGAGCTATTTTGTTTTGGTGATCAAGATACTTAGAGAGTGCGATCATATTTAGGTTCGATAGCTGTACTATTAAGAGGAGCGAAACTCGTATCGAAATTATCAAAGTGCCACTAGATGCTCTAACTCATTGCATATGCATTTAGGATCTAGTGGAGTGCTAACACACTTGAAAATGTTTGTGAAAATATGCTAACACATGTGCACAAGGTGATACAGTTGGTGGTTGGCACATTTGAGCAAGGGTTAGGAACTTCACCGGTGGAGTATCCGCCCGTATAGTGCGGACAGTCCGATAGTGCCACTGGTGCCCTAGACAGAAAAGATGGAGGTCACTATAAGTGACTGGACGCTGGTCTCTGAAGGACCGGCGCGTCCGGTAGGAAGTAGCAAAAAAAAGCGCAGCGTCGGTCATCGATCGGACGTTGGCGCTGAAATGATCGGACACTGGCTGTCTGTGTCCGGTCACACTGACATGGTTGTGCATAGAGGAGTCGCCGAGTGACCGGACACTAGGTGTGTCCGGTCAAGCATGACCGGACGCGTTTGGTCATGAAAAGTCGTCTTTGGATGCTTACTAGAAGCGTCCGGTCACTTTGAGCTACAGCGTCCGATCATCACTTGACCGTTGAGATCAGGCGATCAACATTTGAAGAGAGGGGACACGTGGCATGCATCGCGTGAACGAACACTGAGGTCCAGTGTCCGGTCGATATGACCGGAGCATCCGATCACCCCGTGTTGTGCAAGTGAAGGGGTTCAACGACTCTATTTCATGGGGGCTTCTATTTAAGCCCCATGGCCGGCTCAAGCTCACTCTCTTGGCCATTTGTATTGACATAGCAATCTTGTGAGCTTAGCCAAAGCCCTCCCACTCATCTCCATCATTGATTCATCATCATTATGAGATTGGGAGAGAATCTAAGTGTATTGCTTGAGTGTTTGCATCTAGAGGCACTTGGTGTTCGTGTTTCGCTGCGGGATTCGCTTGTTACTCTTGGTGGTTGCCGCCACCTAGATGGCTTGGAGCAGCGAGGATCATCGAGCGGAGGGTGGTGATTGTCTTCGGCTCCTATCGTGGTGATTGTGAGGGGTTCTTGACCTTTCCCCGGCAAAGAGCCAAAAGGTACTCTAGTGGATTGCTCGTGGCTTTTGTGATCCTCATCTTATGTTGGTTGTGTGGCACCCTATTGAGGGTTTGGCGTGTGATGCCAATTAGCGCATGAACCTCTAAGTGAGTGAATCGCCACAAAGAGGAGTAGCTTACCGGCAAGCAAGTGAACCTCGATAAAAAATCATTGTGTTCATCATTTGATTCCGAGGTGATTGGTCTTCATTGTTATTAATTCTTGTGATTGATTGGCTCCTTCCTCGACACGACGGTATAACCTTCTTGCTCACTCTCATTACATTACCGCAAACTAGTTATCAAGCTCTTTAGTGTAGCTAGTTGTGAGAGCTTGTTAGTTTGGTTAGCGTGGCTCTTTAGTTAGCTTTTGAGAGCACACTAACTTGGTGTAGTGTCATAGCTATTGTGTGGATAGAAACTATATAAACTAGAATTATGTTAGGTGGCTTGCTATTTTAGTAGGCTAGCGTAATACTTGCTTCGCCTCATAATTATCTAACCTGTTTGTTAAGTGTTGTTGTAGAAATTTTTAATAGGCTATTCACCCCCCTCTAGCCATTAGGACCTTTCAAGCGGTATCGGAGCTGAGGTCACCGTGATTTGAGGCTTAACAACCTTTGGTGTAAAAATAGCTTAAATCAACAACACCAAGAAGCCATCCCAATTTGATAGCTCAAATTATCCCTATTGGAAAGCTAAGATGACAACTTATATCAAGTCAATCAATAGGAAGGTTTGGAAGGTGGTAGAGACAAAGATTGAGATTGAAGATGAAGAGGCTCCCACCGCCGCTGAGGAAATACTACTTCAAAATAATGACATTGCTCTTAGTGCCATCCATGATGCTTTGGATGAGAGAACATTTGAGCAAATCAAGAACATTGAGAGAGCTCGTGAGGCATGGAAGAAGTTGGAAGAATCATTTGAGGGCACTCAAGCCGTGAAGGGTGCAAAGGCATACATTCTCAAAGAGAAGTTTGCAAGCTTGAAGATGAAGGAGGATGAGAGTGTGCCAGAGATGTTTCATAGGCTTCAAGTACTTGTCAATGATCTCAAAGCACTTGGAGAAGAGGTGAAGGACAAGGACTTTTCCCACAAGTTCTTGAGATGCCTACCTTCAAGATTTGGCACATTGGTCACTATTCTAGTGAGGAGTGGTTTGGACACCATGACACCAAACCAAGTGTTGGGAGATATTATGACCGATGATACATATAGAGATGATGATGAGAAGGAAGAAAAGAATGATAAGAAAGATGAGAAGAAGAAGAGTGTGGCATTCAAAGCCACATCATCCAAGGGTAAGGCAAGGCAAGAAACATCAAGTGAAGATGATGGCTCATGGGATGATGATGATGATGAGAAGATGGCTCTCTTTGTCAAGAAATTTGGCAAGTTCATGATGAAGAAAGGGTACCATGCTAGAAGAAAGAAATCTTCATTCAAGAATAAGGAAGAGTCAAGAAGGTGCTTCAAATGTGGAAGCAAAGATCATCTTGTTGCTCAATGTCCATACAATAGCGACAATGATGACGACAACAAGAAGAACAAGAAGAAGGACAAGAAGGAAAAGAAAGAGAAGAAGGACAAGATGACCTTCAAGAAGAAGGGTGGTTCATATATGGTCACTTGGGATAGTGATGCTTCCTCAAGTGATGATGATGATAGTGATGATGACAAGACCACTAAGAAGAAGGCACTTGCAAGCATTGCAATCAATGAGAAGCCTTCTCTCTTCGACACTCCATCACGCTTCATGGCTAAGGCTACTAAGGTACAAATTTGTGATGATGGAAGTGATGAAGAACATGATAACGAAAATGAAAATGAAAATGATAGTGATAGTGATGATGATGAACCTACTAAAGATGAATTATTTGACATGCTAGAAGATGCTAAAGAACACTTTGACATTAAGAGAAGGGAATGCAAGAGCTTGAATAAGGAGGTAAAAGCCCTTAAGCAAGCCCTTGATGAGCTCAAAGCAACTCATGAGAGGCTAGAGGAAGCCCATGAGAAGCTTGGCAAGGCTCACAAGAAGCTTGAAAAGGCTCATTCCTCTTTGCTTAATGAGCAAAATAAAAAGAAGCATATTGAAACTTGCAATGTAGGCTTAACTTGTGATATAATTGATGAATCATTATCTATGCCTATCATTGTTGCTCCCACTAACCCTTCTTGTAGTACTTCTACTTCCACCTCATCTAGTAGTGATGGTTTCACTTGTGATGCCTCACTAATGGTTGAGGATGAGAACCTCAAGAAGGAGGTCAATAAGCTCACTCACACCTTAGCTAAGGCCTATGGTGGTGAGGACCACTTGCTTATGTGCTTGGGTAGCCAAAGAGCTTCTCTCTACAAAGAGGGGTTGAGCTATATCCCCAAGAAAGGCAAGGCGGCCTTTGCTCCTCACAAGACTAGTTTTGTGAAGAACAATGGTCGGTTTTGCACTAGTTGCAAGCACGTTGGTCATAAAGAGCATGAGTGCAAGAACAAGAGTAAAAATGCTATTGTATCCTCCATTAAGATTAACTCTTTCTATGTGCTTACTAAGGGTGCAAATGGTGTAAAGGCTAAGTTCATTGATAAACCATGGATGGGCTCAAAGAAGAAAGCCATTTGGGTACCAAAGAGCTTAGTAACTAACCTTCAAGGACCTAAGCAAGTTTGGATACCTAAAAGGAATTGATCTTCTTTTGTAGGTCAATTACAAAGCCAGAGGAAGACATTGGGTTCTTGATAGTGGGTGCACTCAACACATGACCTATGATGCAAGAATGTTCAACTCAATCAACACCAATGGCAATGATGGTTATGATAGTATCACATTTGGTGATAATAACAAAGGTAAGGTCAAAGGGCTTGGTAAGATTACAATATCCAATGACATGAGCATATCCAATGTGTTGCTAGTAGAGAACTTGAACTTTAATTTGCTATCCGTGGCTCAATTGTGTGATTTTGGATTCAAATGCATATTTGGGGTAGATGATGTAGAGATCATAAGTATAGATAGCTCTAACTTGATCTTCAAAGGCTTTAGATATGAGAATCGATACTTGGTTGATTTCAATGCTAGTGAAGCTAGATTATCTACATGCTTATTCACTAAGTCTAGCATGGGTTGGTTATGGCATACAAGGCTTGGTCATGTTGGAATAAAACAATTGAATAGATTGGTTAAGCATGACTTGGTTAGAGGCTTGAAAGATGTTGTGTTTGAAAAGGATAAGCTTTGTAGCTCTTGTCAAGCCGAAAAACAAGTTGGAAACACCCATCCCAAGAAAAGCATGATGAGCACTAGTAAAGCATTTGAGTTATTGCACATGGATTTGTTTGGACCAACACAATACACTAGCATCGGTGGTAACAAATATGGCCTTATGATAGTGGATGATTATACTAGATACACATGGGTATTCTTTCTAGTGGACAAAAGTGATGTGTTTACAATATTCAAATCATTTGTCAAGGGCATTCACAATGAGTTTGAAATAACCATCAAGAGAGTTAGAAGTGACAATGGTAGTAAGTTCAAGAACACTAAAATTGATGAGTTGTGTGATGAATTTGAAATTAGACATCAATTCTCGGCCAAGTACACTCCATAATCAAATGGCCTTGTTGAGAGGAAAAATAGAACACTCATTGATATGGCAAGGTCTATGCTTTGTGAGTATAATGTTAGTCAATCCTTTTGGGCCGAAGCTATCAACACGGCTTGCTATTGTAGCAACCACCTCTATTGTCACCCATTGAAAGAGAAGACACCATATGAGCTCTTGAATGGTAGAAAGCCCAACATTACATATTTTTGGGTCTTTGGTTGCAAATGCTATATCTTGAAGAAAGACACAAGATTGGGGAAGTTTGACAAGAAATGTGATGAAGGATGGCTACTTGGTTATTCCACTATAAGCAAAGCATATAGAGTTTAGAATTTGGATAGTGGTACTCTTGAGGAAGTTCATGATGTTGAATTTGATGAATCCAAGGGTTCACAAGTAGAAAATGAGAACTTAGAAGATGTTAGAGGCATTCAACTTTCAAATGCCATGAAGAACATGGATGTTGGTGAATTGAGGCCTAGGCAAGTGAATGATGATGAAGATGATCAAGTGTAAGTGCTCTCTAACTCAAATGTGCAAGATGATACAAATCAAGTTAGCACAAGTGGTTCTCATCACAATAAACAAGATCAAGTGGCTAGCACACCATCTCAACCTAATGATCAAGTAAGTGCAAGCAATCAAGTTCCAATCCTCCAATCAACCAATATTGCAAGGGATCATCCATTAGACACTATCATTGGTGATATTTCAAGAGGTGTGCAAACTAGATCAAGATTGAATTTATTTTGTGAGCACTTCTCATTTGTGTCATCCATTGAACCAAAGAAGATAGATAAAGCATTGAAGGATGTTGATTGGGTGAATGCTATGCATGAAGAATTGAATAACTTCACAAGAAATCAAGTATGAGAATTAGTAGAGAGACCAAAAGGACATAATGTGATTGGAACCAAATGGGTCTTTAGAAACAAGCAAGATCAAGATGGGATAGTAGTAAGGAGCAAAGCAAGATTGGTAGCATAAGGATACACATAAGTTGAAGGTTTTGACTTTGGAGAAACATATGCCCCGGTTGCTAGATTGAAAGCAATTAGAATCTTGCTAGCCTATGCTTATGCCCACAACATCAAGCTCTATCAAATGGATGTCAAGAGTGCATTTCTCAATGGTTACATCAATGAAGAAGTATATGTTGAGCAACCTCTCGGTTTTGAAGATGACAAGAAGCCCGACCATGTGTACAAGTTGAAGAAGGCATTGCATGGCTTGAAGCAAGCACCTAGAGCATAGTATGAGAGATTGAGGGACTTCCTACTCTCTAAAAGGTTCATAATGGGCAAGGTTGACACCACTCTTTTCATCAAGAAGATTGGAAAAGACTTGTTTGTGTTGCAAATCTATATTGATGACATCATATTTGGATCAACCAATCAAGACTTTTGTGATGAGTTTGGAAAGATGATGGCTAATGAGTTTGAGATATCCATGATTGGAGAGTTGAGTTACTTCCATGGTCTTCAAATCAAGCAATTGAAGAATGATACATTTGTGAGTCAAGGCAAGTATATCAAGGACATGATCAAGAAGTTTGGCATGAGTGATAGTAAAGCCATTAGCACACCAATGGGAACAAATAGCAACTTGGATAGTGATGCAAGTGGAAATATGGTGGATCAAAAATTGTATCGGTCTATGATTGGAAGCCTACTCTATGTGACCGCATCAAGGCCAGATGTCATGTTTAGTGTTTGCATGTGTGCAAGATTTCAAGCCTCACCAAGAGAAAGTCATTTGAAGGCTACAAAGAGAATATTGAGGTACTTAAAGCATACACAAAATATTGGTTTGTGGTATCCCAAAGGAGCAAAGTTTGAGCTAGTTGGTTACTCCGACTCGGATTATGCAGGATGCAAGGTTGAAAGGAAGAGCACCTCGGGCACATGTCAATTGTTAGGAAGATCACTTATTTCATGGTCATCAAAGAAGCAAAATAGTGTTGCAATATCAACTGTCGAAGCCGAATACATATCCGCCAGTAGTTGTTGTGCACAAATACTTTGGATGAAGGCCACTTTGAGTGACTTTGGAATCAAGTTCAAGAAAGTGCCATTGCTATGTGACAATGAGAGTGCAATCAAGTTGACCAACAATCTGGTTCAACATGCAAGAACAAAGCACATTGATGTCCGCCACCATTTCATAAGAGATCACCAACAAAAAGGAGACATTTACATTGAGAGTATAGGCACCAAAGATTAACTTGCCGATATCTTCACCAAGCCATTGGAATAGAAGATTTTGCAAGCTAAGGAATGAGTTGAACATATTGGATTTCTCAAATATGTGTTGTTGCACCCCCCACTCATATGACATGCCTCTCCTTCGAGCAATCCAAGATAAAAGTTAATTGGCATGGCATACATCCTTGCTAAGGACTTGTTTAGTGCATCTAGACATCTTTCACATTTAATAGGCTCATTCATGAAAATCAAATGAATTTGATGATTGTATGGTACCACTATTGCTTCTATGCTTATTTTGATCTAGTGGTAACATATGACATGTTTGTGGGCTTGTAAACCTAGTGTTTGATCTAGAAAATGAGCTCTAAGTGTTTAACTCAATATAGTACAAGATAACCCTTATTTGGAGGTGTGAAGAAGGTTGTCCTTGGATCAAACCGAGTTAAATATCTTTGGTAAATGATCTAGATTGGACCAAATTTGGGAAAATGATCCTCACCCCATTGATTGACATTGATAATCTCAACCTATCTACATTTTGAACCTTTGTGGTCATTGATGACAAAGGGGGAGAAATAGTGTACAAAGATGGTGAAAAGACAACAAAGGGAGAAAGAAATAAAGATATAAGTGATAGGTGGAGAACTTGACTTAAGGGGAGAAATATGACAAAGGAAAGGGATCAATTATGACAAAGGAAAGGGATCAATTAAAATGTTGAGCACACAAGTAAGGGGAGTAAGCTCATGAACTTGTATGGTGCAGTTGAATGTGCATTTCATATGTTTGCTTACATAGCACAAGTTTTAAATTTCAATATTCATGCTTGTGTGGTGTATGCTAGTTATAGGTTTGAATGATGAAATGAAAATCTAGCATGCATAGGTTATCTAGTGATTTTCATTTCCAAGTGTTTCCAAGTGGTATCAAGCTAACCATGGTGCTAAGGATGGTATAATGGTGCACTCCAATTGGTATCACGCTTCAAAGGTCCATCTTTTATACCTTAACATCATTTGGTAGACATTGTCTCCTATATTTCCTATCTAAGCATATTTGCAAGCTACAATCCAAACTCTTAGCACATATGTAGAGGGAGCAATTGCTACCATATGGAGTTCATGAAACTTATCCATATCCTTTTACACATAGTAAATATGCTTGGACAAGCAACATGGATTCAATTGAATTTCAATTCATATCTTTGTATAAGGGTTGTCATCAATTACCAAAAAGGGCGAGATTGAAAGCTCTAGTTTGGTTTTGGTGAATTGATGAAACCCTAAGTGCTAACCTAGTTTATCAAGTGATCATGAGATAGGTAGCACATTCCAAGTGGTGAAGCAAATGAAGATCATGACATGATGATGGTGATGCCATGGTGATGATCAAGTGCTTGGACATGAAAAGAAGAAAGAGAAAAATAAAAGGCTCAAGGCAAAGATATAAATGGTAGGAGCTATTTTGGTTTGGTGATCAAGACACTTAGAGAGTGTGATCACATTTAGGTTCGATAGCCATACTATTAAGAGGGGCGAAACTCGTATCGAAATCTGGTTATCAAAGTGCCACTAGATGCTCTAATTCATTGCATATGCATTTAGGATCTAGTGGAGTGCTAATACCCTTGAAAATGTTTGTGAAAATATGCTAACACATGTGCACAAGGTGATACACTTGGTGGTTACAACATTTGAGCAAGGGTTAGGAACTTCACCGATGGAGTGTCCACCCGTAGAGTGCGGACAGTCCGACGGTGCCATCGGTGCCCTAGATAGAAAAGATAGAGGTCACTATAAGTGATTGGACGCTAGTCTCTGAAGGATCGGCGCGTCTGGTTAGTGGCAGCAAAAAAAGCGCATCGTCGGTCATCGACCTGATGCTGGCGCTAAAACGACCGGACGCTGGCTGGCTGCGTCCGGTCACAATGACATGGTCACACACAGAGGAGTTGCCAAGTGACCGGACGCTGGGTGTGTCCGGTCGAGCATGACTGGATGCGTCCGGTCGTGAAAAGTCATCTCTGGATGCTTACTGGAAGCGTCTGATCACTTTGAGCTGCAGCATCTGATCATCACTTGACTGTTGAGATCGAGCAATCAATATTTGAAGAGAGGGGACACGTGGCACGCATCGCATGAACGGACGCTGAGGTCCAGCGTCTAGTTGATATGACCGGAGCATCCGGTCACCCCGTGTTGTGCCTAGTGAAGGGGTTCAACGACTCTATTTTGTTGGGGCTTTTATTTAAGCCCCATGGCCAGCTCAAGCTCACTCTCTTGGCCATTTGTATTAACATAGCAACCTTGTGAGCTTAGCCATAGCCCTCCCAGTCATCTCCATCATTGATTCATCATCATTGTGAGATTGGGAGAGAATCCAAGTGCATTTCTTGAGTGTTTGCATCTAGAGGCGCTTGGTGTTCGTGTTTCACTGTGGGATTCACTTATTACTCTTAGTGGTTGTCGCCACCTAGATGGCTTGGAGCAGCGAGGATCATCGAGTGGAGGGTGGTGATTGTCTCTGGCTCCTATCATGGTGATTGAGGGGTTCTTGACCTTTCCCCGATGAAGAGCCAAAAGGTACTCTAGTGGATTGCTCGTGGCTTATGTGATCCTCATCTTGTGTTGGTTGTGCGGCACCCTATTGAGGGTTTGGCGTGTGATGCCAATTAGCGCGTGAACCTCCAAGTGAGTGAATCGCCACAATGAGGAGTAGCTTGCCGGCAAGCTGGTGAACCTCGATAAAAAATCATTGTGTTCATCATTTGATTCCGAGGTGATTGGTCTTCATTGTTATTCATTCTTGTGATTGATTGGCTCCTTCCTCGACATGGCGGTATAACCTTCTTGCTCACTCTCATTACATTACCGTAAACTAGTTATCAAGCTCTTTAGTGTAGCTAGTTGTGAGAGCTTGTTAGTTTGGTTAGTGTGGCTCTTTAGTTAGCTTTTGAGAGCACAATAATTTGGTGTAGTGTCATAGCTATTGTGTGGATAGAAACTATATAAACTAGAATTGTGGTAGGTGGCTTGCTATTTTAGTAGGCTAGTGCAACACTTGCTTCACCTCATAATTATCTAACCAGTGTGTTAAGTGTTGTTGTAGAAATTTTTAATAGGCTATTCACCCCCCTCTAGCCATTAGGACCTTTCACACGTGTCATTTCTTTATTGGACCATGTGTCGTATTTTTATTGGTCCATATGGTCATTTCATATTTGACCACGTGCCATGGTGCTATCCATCCATGTTTGTTTTTTTATTTGGCCACGTGGCTTGATGACTTTCTTCCACGTGTTGGATTTTTATTAGCCCACATGTTGTGCCATGGCTATTTCACGTCTCATGCACTGGTTTGTACACGTGTTGCATTTTTATTTGATCATGTGGCCTATGTAACGTCCCGCCTCTACAAGGTTGGGCCCGCTTACATCTGGCAGCTTTTCTAGGACATAGACTGCCCTCACAGACCCACATAAGTCTTTTCTGCGCACTTTGTCCTCACTCATGCGCACCCAGGAAAGACTTCCCGGTCGGTCACCCATCGCTCCAGGCCAAGCACGCTTAACCTTGGAGTTCTTAAGAGATGGGCTTCCGAAAAAGAAGTTGCAACTTATTGGTATGAGTATCCTATTAATCCTGTTAAGCCCTGGGCCGGGGTGTTACATCCTCACCCCCTTAGGAGACCGACATCCTCGTCGGTCAACCCTAGGCCAGGAACGTCCCCTCTTGGCTACGTCTGTGTGTCTAGTGCCAGCGCATGTGCCATGCTGGGTGACCACTCTGGGTCCACACCAGCCATGCGCACCATGCCTGCGCAACTGACACACGCGCCCGTGAAACCGTAAGGGTCGTCTTTGATACCATTCTGTAACGTCCCGCCTCTACAAGAGTCAGACCCGCTTACATCTGGCAGCTTTTCTAGGACATAGACTGCCCTCACAGACCCATATAAGTTTTTTCTGCGCACTTTGTCCTCACTCATGCACACCCGGGAAGGACTTCCCGGTTGGTCACCCATCGCTCCAGGCTAAGCACGCTTAACCTTGGAGTTCTTAAGAGACGGGCTTCCAGAAAAAAAGTTGCAACTTGTTGGTATAAGTATCCTATTAATTCTGTTAAGCCCTGGGCCAGGGTGTTACAGCCTGCCTAGGTTCTACCATGTGCCCAACAATCAAATTCATCATAAAAGTAATTTAAGATCATCACTACTGTACAGATTGACTACATAATTATTCAACAATATTTACATAATTATTCAGCATGACAATCAAATAAAACAAATTATTGTTTACACATCAGAGCAACCCGCTGATAGTTTCACCACATCTAACTAGCACATGAGTACACACATCAAACCACAAATATTCACTGCATCAAGCCAACAGAGTTGATGACTAAGAGTTACTAGAAGAAGAGCTGAAGCGCATGATATCCTCACATAGCTTATTATACTCCTGCTGTTGCTGTATCTTGATCTCCTCAAACTCCCTTTCAGTCTTTTTTGTCTTCCTCTTCAATTCATCCACTTGTTCGATGAGGTTAGCGAAACTTTCCTATTTAGCAACAAGCTGTTCTAGAAGCATTCTCTCCGTCGATGTCTCTGTTCTGGTGGAGCTTGTTGGAATACCAGCATTCTTCAAAAAAGGGCGTTGCCGCTGACCTAGGAGTGGACCTGGCCATGGAAGAGGCAAAGGACTATGGGAACAACATTAGCACTTGTCATTGGTTCGTTCCCATCAGCAACAGGTTCTGCTCACATAGTTTCCATAGCTTCCTATGAAATTCAAGCAGTAAACATTAGGTTACAGATAGTGAAAGAGGATTTTAATTGAAAATCCAAGAGATTAGTTCATAACAAGTAACGCAGGTTTCATATTGATATGGATTACGGGGCTGTTTGGATCTTGGCCACACATAGCCACGCTGTGGTGAGTTGTGGCGGTGGCTGGATTTTCATCCGCCACACACTTGTGGCTCATTCTCTATTGAGTAAAGCTATGGTGGCCTCATTTAAGTCAGCAACCAAACAACTGCTCTGGTTCCCATGGCGAGCCACAGTTTGTGGCGTGGCGGCCGGTGGCCCTCAACCAAACACCCTCTACATAAGCACAATGCACAGGTACTGATATGGATTACATACTATGAGATTCAAGCAGTAAACAATAGGTTATAGATATAGATTACATAAGCACAATGCACAGGTATTGCAACTTCAAAATAAAATGATAATGCCAAATTTAGGGCCCTTTTGGTTCATAGGATTTCCAAAGAAAAAATGTAGGAATCAGTAATCCTATGAAATCAGCACCATAGAGGCCTTAGGTTCACAGGAAGAAACGGGGGAAGGAAAACCATAGGAAAGTTTCCTATCCTTCAACTTTCATAGGAAAAACAAAGGAAAAAACATCCAGTGAAACCTCATTGTATTGGTTTCCTATGTTTTTCCTGTACAAAACCAAACACCCCTTCTAACAAAATTCCTCTGTTTTTCATTCCTCTGTTTTTTCACATGCATTCCAATCATATTCTTGCATTTTTCCTGTTCCTATGTTTTTTCGATCCTACATTCCAAAGGGGGCCTTAGGCTCCTGCCACTATTACTTCTATTAATAATGCACATGAGTTTCTGTTTATACAAAGGCTAGAGTAACAATAAAACACAACCATCACTTACAAATGATTGCAACTGTACAACATAGGAGCGAGATCCTATAGCCTGGTGGCACTTCACTTTTGCATGGTTTTGCTTGTTCTTCTCAGATCCATGAGTCAACTCTCTAGGTCGTGTTGACTTCACTCTCTTGGACTACCTTCCTCTAGGACTGATATCAATGCTGTCTTTTGTCCTGCTGTCGGAGCCTCCTCTACGGCTTCTTCGAACCGAACGCTAAAATTGGAGAAACAAATTTAAGCAGGAAGCATGTACAAATTGCATTGCTATCTAGACAGCAAAGCATTGCATTACTATCTGCACCCCACCCCCTCAGCCCCTCTCGCCCGAACTCAATACAAGGTAGAACAAGCACCTCAACTGCAAGGGCCACTGGCTCATCTTATAAATCTGAATATGTTTCATCTGTATCACCAAATTCCTCAACAACCATCCCTGGTTCTTCCATCTTCCTATGATTCTTTATGACTTGTGCCTGCCACTCTCATTCAAAAGCAGTTAGTGGCTGTTCATCTAGATTACAAAGGTATTTATTAACTAAAGCTTCTAGCGAATGTCAACATAATAGAGAGCAAGAGTATCAAATAAGCGCCTAAATAGTAACTACAACTTATACGGAAGTCATTAATCCAATAAATCACATGGCAGCTACACTCAACTATAGGAAATATGCAACCCCATCGCTATCTACATATCCTAGGCTAAACCACTACAATACAACACACATCATAAAAGGAATTTGGGTACCTCTTCCTCCACGTACCCTAGCTATGATTCATTGTTGGCATAGCGATCTTGTCATCATGGTCGTAGAACTAGTGCGGCCAGTGTTGACAAAGGGGTACTAGATTGGGCTCTAGCTAGGGTTCAGATCTGGCTAGTCATGATAGGTGCTGAAGTAGGGGATCTAGATCCGGCCTATACCATCATCGAGGCGGTCCTTCCGCCATCAGCTGACCTGCTATCGATGAATCGAAGGGGATCTGGCTCCAGCTATGGTTCGAAAAGCTTGAGAGAGGGTGTCGCTGGAGAGTGGAGATTGATGAGTTGAGCTGCTATGCCGATGGTGCCTAGGGTCCAGAGAGGGGTGGCAGAGGGAGCAGCTAGAGAGTGGAGAGGAAGGAAATGGGGCTAGCATTTTGAGTGGGAGGAGAGACAGTGGCGGCTGGAGGATGGAGATTGAGGCGGAGATGGCGACTCCTTACGCTTTTATGTGGCAATCAAAGTACCACAAATGCCCTTGTCTGAAATCGATGGCATGGTAAACCTAATTTCTGAGTAGAGGGCAAAAGAGAGACATCTAATTTTTGGTGCGTGTTGGCAGGACTGTTCGGCGTGGTGTGAAATTTTTGCTGAAAATCAAATTTTCACGTGGGCAGATCTCCCTGTCTGTTTGGGGCCCACCAACACTGCAAAATGGAATCCCAAGAAATAGACAAAAGAATCTAAAAAACTTATGGCTACTTTAGAATGGAGGAGAAACATGAATTTTGAAGGATCCAAATCCTATAGAAAAAATCATATGGAGCAATTTGGACCGGCAGCTCCGGCGGGAACCATGGCTCCACTGCACGCAAGTCTACATTTGAACAGAGGTGGGCGACGACCAAGGTTGACTCAGCCCGATGGTGAATGCCATGCATCACTACCTCTCAGATCCACGCTGGCAGAGCACGAACGTGCTCAAGGAAGTTCAGCCCCATCGGCAGCACAAACGTTGCGTTCCGCTGCTCCATGACGGTTGAAAGAGTAAGAACGAAGAAAACCCTACCAATTAATAAGATGTGGTGCCACACAAAACAAGAAGATATAGTAATGACAATGCCTTACCAACGAGCTGCACCTACGCTTAACCCACTATGGCTTCAACCGCGGCCGTCTCCCTATCGGTTGCGGCGAGTGCCATCTCCACAGCAGAGAGGCATGACTACAGCCACTCTGCCTCTTGGTTCTCCGCGCAAAGAGCCTGCCTAGTCATATCTAGGTCCCGCAACATCATCTCCTCCCTTGGACGCTTCTCTATCGCCATGGTTTAAGCTTGAAGAACGAGGTGCTAGGGAGGAGGCGATGAGCAGGAAAGGTGAGTTCACAAGGTTACAAGGCAATTGTACTGACTCCCCTATTTTTCCTCTATTTTTATAGGATAGGACGTGCACAGCCAATGGAGTTCCAACAGATGCCAGGCGATAGTGGGAGGTAAGGCGAGGGCGCAAGGCCACATCTCCATGATCTCTGAGGAGCACGCCTTCCAAGAAATCTACGTCGAGAAATGAGCCACCAAAATGGAGTAGCCAGATAGCTATTCATATTTTACTGCACTTGCAAGAAAGTCCAGATGCGACACATTTAATCTTGTCGGACACTATACAATACAGAGCTATGAGTAAAACTATTGCCAACAGAGTGCACTCAGGGCACAACATTTGTGTCAGTAGTAGTAGTAGTCATGAGTGGCTTTGATTTGTGTTGAACCCAACTTGGCTTATTTTTGTGTATTTGATAAGATTTGTTGAACTTGCAAGAACCATGCATCAAAGATAATTTTATTCAGTATTCGGTTTTTATAATCGGATGCATGCCTCTGCAAATCAAGAGAAATTGAAGCAAGTCCTCAGTCTACCCCTCGATTATCGTGACTGCTTGGATTAAACCACACTGTCTATACTTCACAGGATCACACTAAGGTTCGACCAGTCTAAAATCTTGACTACCCTGATAGTGTAATTGATGAACGATGTGCTCCTGCATTCCCACGCTAGGCACACTGCTCGTGGGTGGCGTCAGCATCTTGTTACAATAGGGGATGTCCACCTCTAGGCCCGTCACATTGACATGATGGGGACAAAGCCCCACCATCCACTAGACGCAAACGTCATCGGTCATGGGGTGGTCTATGGCCCCCAAACTATAGCAGCAGAGACAAGAGGTGAGAGGGATGGTTATACCTACTGCCTTCTCTCTCCAGAGCTCCTGATTCCATCCCAAAGCTTTTTCCTTCCACCCTATTGCACCGCCGATGCCTCCTACTAGGACCATGGCGGAGTGGACAAGGTCGTCTGTTGACTGAGCTGAGTTTGACCAGTTGCGAGAGAGGGGGTGATCCTAGAGGCCACCGAGGAGCTCAGGTGGAGAGTCTCAGCGAGAAGCGAAGTGGAGCCGAGGCCGAATGAAAATGAGGTTGTCTCTTTCGTCCCTTTCCACCTTCTTAGGTTTGGGTTGTCGGTGCACCCCTTACTCAGGTGGTTGCTCTACTACTACGGGCTCTGCCTCCATGACTTAATCCTAGAGGGGATCCTCCACTCTCGGTCTTCATCATGCTGTGCGAGGGCTTCCTAGGAATACTTGCCCATTATGATCTGTGGTAGATTCTTTTCTGGGTGGTTCCGTCAGCGTGCTCTTAGCACTGTCATTGTCCGATGGGGGTGCCTCGATCGAAGTTCATCCTAGATTGGAGGAGCGCTACCCACTACTAGGAATATCCAGTTATATGACGAATAGCTTTCGTCACTGAAGTAGCCAAATTCATCATAATTTCAGTTCTATGATGAATTTATAGCAAAAAATGGTTAATCGTAGAAGTCGCGTCATACTTGAACTTTTATGACAATTTTCGCAAATTGCCATAGAAGTGGCTTGATCTGTGATGAAAATAGAATGTCATAGAACTATTTTGGCATGCGTTGCAGGGGGGCTACCACGCTGGTGGGTGCTTACGTTAGAAATGCTTTCCACATGTACATATTATAGCCGGTTGCATTGGAGATGGTTCAGGTACGTGTCACCTTCTTATTGCACAACATGGCCATCTCTGGTTCTTACATGTTTCAGGTTCTTACTAGACCATGTGTTGAGTTCCTGTTGTTCCACATGTTAGTTTTTTATGGGCACGCATGTCATGTTGCAGTTGGATCACGTGTCACTTCTTCATTGGATCATGTGGCGTATTTTTATTGGTCCATGTGATGGTTTCTTATTCAACCACGTGTCACAGAACTGTCTGTCCACATTTTGCATTTTTATTCGGCCATGTGGCTTGATGACATCCTTCCATGTGTCAAATTTTTAATAGCCCATGTGTCATGCTCTAACTATTTCACGTGTCATGAACTGGTTCCTCCACGTGTCATATTTTTATTTGATCACTGGCCTGTTCTGTTTCTACCACGTGGAGTACAATCAATCCATCATAGAAGTAATTCGAGATTATCACTACTACATAGATTAACTACATAACAATTCAGCCTGGCAATCAAATAACCACAATTAACATTTCACACGTCAGCAGCAAACCACTAACAGAGTATCACAAGATCAAACCATCACATGCGTCCACACAACAGACCACAAATGTTCACCGCATCAAGCCACAAGAGTTGAAGGATGAGAGTTAATTACCAGGAGAGCTTAAGCGCAAGACTAGCTCATAGAGCCTATTATACTCCTCCTATTGCTGTTGCTTGAATTCCTCAAGCTCCCTTTTCAGCCTTTTCTGTCCTCACCTTTAGTTCATCCACTAGTTTGATGAGCTCAGATGTACTTTTCTGTTCACCAGCAAGCTGCTCCTAAAGTGTCATCTCCGCCGATGTCTCTACTCTGGTGGAGCTTCTTAGGATACCAGCATTCTTCAAAAAAAGGTTTTTGCTGCTTGCCTAGGAGGGGCGCTTGCCCTGGTAGAGGCAAAGGACCTTGGAAACAACATCAACACTAGTCATTGGTTGCTGCCCATCAGCAACAGGTTCTGCTTGCATAGCTTCCATAGCGTCCTACAAAATTGAATCAGTAAAACATTAGGTTACAGATAGTGGAAGTGGACTTCAACTGAAAACCCAAGAGATTAATTCATAACAAGTAATGCATAGGACTTCCTCAGACGATTGCTGATAGAGATTACATAAGCACAATGCATAGGTCTTTTGCAGCCTACTGTCAATAGAGATTACATAAGCACAATGTATATGTACCATATTGATTGGTGTAAAATTACAACTACAAAATTAAATGATGTTGCCACATTAGGCTCTTGCTTCATTTCCTTCTTTTATGGAAATGGGTTCAGTAGATTTCAAGGAAAGCAAATGAAGGTACTTACAACTGCTGCTCTTGCAGCATCTCTCAGGACCTTTTTCGTACTAGTATGGAGGTCCTTGAAGACTTCCACAGCATTAACATCTTCATCAGGTCGACCATGTTGTTCATCAAGTCCTGGATCGTGTTCTGCGACCTTCCTCTTGTTCTCCTTCTATTCACATTACACATGAGTTTCTATTTATATTTATACAACGGCAAGAGTAACAATAAAACACAATCATCACTTACAAATGTATGTAGCTAGACAATATAGGAGCGAGATCTTGTAGACTGGTGGTACTTCACTTTTACATGGTTTCACTTGTTCGTCTTAGCTGTTTTCTATAGCTTCATTTGTGTTAGACTACAGGACAAGTAGATCATAGCAAGACTAGATAGGAAATAGATGGGTTCACACACACACACACCTTGTTCTTAGCACTAGACCAAGTCTCGACAAGTTCACACCACTGTGCATTGCTATGCATGGGACAAGAGAGGTTATACGGATCTGATTAATAGGGATGCCATTGAAGTAGGTTTGCTTCAACCTATAGCGTGCCTGATGTACCCCACACTGCAATACATTCCAGTAAGCTTCTTGTGTTGGTGGGTGAGCCTTGTCAATGTCCAGCCTTGACTGCATGTAGTAGTGTGAATGAAAAGTAAATCCGTTAAAGTTGCTCAAAGCAGAGTTGAATGTCAAGAGAGCATATCCATACATATAGTTAGCCTCTACATAAAATTCCTGTAATGGATGACACCGGAGGGCTTCTTGTAACA
Source organism: Miscanthus floridulus (assembly GCF_019320115.1). Taxonomy (NCBI): domain Eukaryota; kingdom Viridiplantae; phylum Streptophyta; class Magnoliopsida; order Poales; family Poaceae; genus Miscanthus; species Miscanthus floridulus. The sequence continues at coordinate 34,730,714 of NC_089596.1, forward strand.
TTTCCAATATGTCAAAATTGGTATTTGATGCCTGACTACTACACCGGCCTCTAAGGCAAACTTGGTAGCTTGCACTAGATCATGTGGCCTTCTATTCCCCTGGGCATCCTAAATCCTCCCATTGATTTGCTCATTTTGTCAAGCAAAATTCCACAAGTTCGAGGCCTCGGCTTCCTCACTCTTCTCAGCAATGTTACTACAAAGTTTTCATACATTTAGATTGTTAGAAAAGTAACATAGATATCAAATAGCTAGTGCGAATTGATTGATAGACATCTATAAGGTAATACCAACCTAGGCAACTTTCATTGTTCTATAGGTGGGTGGAGATGGGAGTTTGCTCAGAGGGCTCCTCTTGGCACAACTATCATTATCTAGCCATGGGCAGTCTCTCACAGGGCTAGATAGCTTAGAGGGCTCCTCTTTGGCATGGCTATCATCATCTGGCCATGGACAGTCTCTCATAGGGCTAGGTACCTTAGAGGGCTCCTCTTTGGAATGGCTATCATCATCTAGCCATGGGTAGTCTCTCACAGGGCTAGGTAGGGTGTCATACCAACAAATGTCTGCAGTAAATTCATGAAGTTTGAATTGATCCTTGGGTACAAGTGTCTGTGGTGATGGAGAATTATGTTCACCTACTGCTGATACCTCCACCCTTTTACTAGCGGTAGCCATCTGAGTATGAACTCTAAGAGCAAACTCTCTTGGTCATGTTGAATTCAACTGCTTAGAGTGCCTTCGCCTAGGACTCATGGCAGCGCTGCCTTTTGTCCTACTAGTAGAGCCTCCTCTATAGCTCCTTTGACTTGGACACTGAAATTGGAGATACAAACTTAAGCAGCAAGCATGTACAAATTGCATTGCTATCTAAACAATAAAACATTGCATTGGTACCTACACCCCCTCTCCAAACTAAATACAAGATAGAACAAGCACCTCAATTACTAGGGGTACTGGCTCATCTTCTAAATCTAAATCTGTTTCATCTGTAACATCAAATCCCTTAACTACCTCCCCTGGTTCAGGGATATATTCCAAATCTTCATCGTGTCTACCCTTTGTGCTTGACTTTTTTGCCTTTGGAGACACAGGTTTTGGGCCCACACGCATTCCAAGTTCTTCCATCTTTCTATGTTACAAAGGCATTTATTAACTAAAGCTTCTATGGAATGTCAACACAACAGAGCAAGAGTATGCAAATAAGTGCCAAACTAGTAACTACAGCTTATATGAAAGTCATTAATCTAATAAAGCACATGTCAGCTACACTCAACTATAGGAAATATGTAACCCCATCGCTATCTACATATCCTTGGTTCAGCCTCTATAGTAGAGCACACATCATAAAAGGAATTTGGGTACCTCTTCCTCCGTGTTTGTGTTCAGATCTGGTCTTGTCATCGTGGTCGTGGAGCTAGTGTGGCTGGCGTTGATGAAGGGTAATAGATCTAGCTCTGGCTAGGGTTTAGATCTGGTCTGTCATGGAAGGTGCTGAGGTAGGGGATCTAGATCTGGCTTGTATCATTGTTGAGGCTAGAGTTTGGAAATGTATGAGAGAGGGTGCGGCTATAGAGTGGAGAGGGAGTCGAGCTGCTGTGCCGATGGCGCCTAGGGTCTAGAGCGGGGTGGTAGAGGGGGCAGCTAGAGAGTAGAGAGGGAGGCCATGAGAGTAGGATTTGCAGCTAGAAGAGAGACGGTGTGGCTAGAGAATGGAGATGGAGGCAGAGACAATGACTCTTTGCGCTTTTATGTGGCCATCACATTACCACAAATGCCCTTGTCTAAAATCGATGGCGTGGTAAACCTATTTTCCGCATGGAGGGCAAAACAGAGACATCGGCGCTATGCTCAACAAAGACCAAAATTTATTCCATGTTTTAATAGGAAATGGTTGCAACAAAATGTTACTTACCTAATATCTGTCTTTTCATTTTTTCTCTTGTGCACCTATTTATATATCCAATGAGTTAGTTGTTGCCTTTTTGGTTTTTTCATAATAATATAAATAAACATAAAACTAAAATAGGATGATAATAAATAATTAAAAGATGCATGAATTTGATACCTAAAAATTACCAAAAAAATAAAAAATAAACCTACTCGTTGTAGCTTGTTGCGCTGCATCTGTCGATTTTTTTTATTTGTGTGACTGCGTCTGTGGCTGTTTGAACTAAGGCCTATAATTTGGAAGCAAGGGGAAGGCAGGCCTAGGAATGGAAAACCCTCTATAAATAACTAAATGGGTTATTGATATCCCCATGGATTTCCCAACCTGGAAAAAGTCATGGATTCTAAGGGGATTTGAGTTTTCAAAGAAAGAGAAAAAAGCATCCTCATCCTCGCTAGTGCTTTGGCGATTCGCTGGATGAGTCATAGTACTCTGGATCGTCGTCCTCCTCACCGGAGTCGCAGTCGATGCTATACTTTGCCATTGTTCAAGTACGTTCCCATTGCTCATCACCGTTACTACTCGAATCACCAGTGTTGTCGTCGAGGGGTTGACACATTTTCCTGCTCTGATAATGAGAAAGTCCGTAGCTCTATGTATTTAACGCGTCGAACTTTCTCATAATCAGAATAGGAAAACACGCCCACCCCTCAACTACTACTTTGACTGCTCGTATTCTGAGTCTATTTATTAGTAATTAGTAACACTATGGGGACTCATGTCTTCTAAGGTTTGTTAGCGTTTGCGTCGAGTATAAATATCCTTTCTGGTCTCTTTTACTTTTCACTTGCAAGTTGCTAGCCAAGGAAAGGAGGCAGTGTTACAACTTTGTTAGCAGCTATTGCCCATAGAACTAGAGTGATCGTCCTTGTTGAGGTGAGTTTTAGTTTCTTTGTCATTTTATTCTAGTCAGGATCAAGATCTCAATCGAGGATAAAGATTGCTTTGTTACAGTTGTCGAAGACAATGATAGTGGCGAGATTTTTGTCCATGTTAGGAATTTTGAGCAAATGAAAAGACTTAGTAGTGTTACTATGTTTGTGGGAGGAGACTCTGTCATCTTCACTCATGTTGATCATCTGAATGCAATTTGTCAACTGTCTGACATGAGTCCCCTTGGAAAGATGAGATGTTTTAGACATTAGCGATTAGAGAAATACTACATAATGTACTTTTGTATATAAAGGAATGAAGTTATTATGTTGGTCCAATTATATTTATCTTCCTTTATTTCTTTCATACTTCATATACTTCGGTTGATTCTTGTTACATTGAGTTTTTTTTATTTGGTCACATTTGACAATTCTGAGTCCTTGATTGGGGATGGAGGGAGTAGTTGAATTCAGGTTTGGGCTGATTGCAACCGTCAAAGGACGGATGCACAACCATTGAAATGTTTGTGCACCCTATAGATAGAACGATCATCTAAAATTTTCACTAACCGGACACTAGTGGAGCGACAAGGTTTATCACAGGAGGTCCGGCGGTTTGAAATCATGACTACCCAAATAGTATTGATGAACAATGTGTGGCATCCATTTTTGTCTTGTAGGCTCCTGGATTCCCGCGCAGGTGCGCGCACGTGGGTGGCGTCAATAGGTAGTTGCAGCAGGGACATCGCCTTGCTGCCCATCGCATTGATGTGACGGGGCGAAGCCGAACCACCCACCTACACACATGTCTCAGTGGTCATGGGTCATGGGGTGGTTCCTATCTGCTGCATTCTATGTTCATCTACTTTCCCAACCCAAATCTCCTCCTTCCATCCCAAAACTTTTGCCCTCCACCCTATGGCGCCCTTTGCGTCGTCGACACCTCTTACGAGGACCATGACCACATAGTGGATGAAGTCATCGATTGACCACAAGACGTTCAACGAGCTATGACTAAATGAGTGATCCCGGAGGCTGCTGATGCGATTGGGTGGAGAGTCCTACCGAGAACCAAAGTGGAGCTGAGTCCGGAGGAGAATGAGGTCATCTCTTTCACCCATTTCCTCTCTTTTGGGTTCGGGGTGCCGGTGCACCCCTTACTCTGATGGTTGCTATACTACTATGGGCTCCGCCTCCACGACTTGACCCTAGTGGGGATCCTCCACCTCTCCATCTTCATCATGCTATGTGAGGGCTTCCTAGGATTGCCTGCCCACTATGAGCTATGGCGGTCTTTATTCCGGGTGGTTCGCTTAGCGCCCAGGGGGCTCCATCTTCCTCAGATGGGGGGCGCCTTGATACAACTTCTTCCTGAATTGGAGGATAGGTACCTGAGCCTTGACCGCTACCCTTCTGTGGGCTTGGGGTGGCAAAAGTCATGGCTCTATGTCCCTAATGAGAGCTTGCCGCTGCTGTCTTATTCTCCTGACCGACTATGTGGTGACCTCCCTGAGTCATGGGAGGAACTACCACCCCTAGAGGCCTACAGGCACCATGGGCCCAACTTGTTGGATGTGATCAAGGACCTGAAGGACCGGGGCCTGACGGGGATGAGGATAATCCGTACCTTCATCGGTCGTTGAGTCCTCCCCTTGAAGATGAGGCACCACTCCCAGTGGGAGTTCCAAGGCCCAACGGACCCTACAATCGAGTCGAGGGTCACCATCCATGAGGATGACCTAGACCAACAGTCAATGAAGGTTATGGGAGAGTACGCAATGAATCATGGTAGGGGGAGTCCCCAATGGCCTTTAGTGTCGACCATCCTCCATCAACAAACAAACCTCTCGTCAGCGTGGTCTCACACGCATCACCAATTCCTCCCGACGAGGTGATTTTTTCGTGTACCGTTGTTCATGTTGTTTCTCTTCATTAATTTAACTAGAGTATGCAAGCAATGCTCATGCTAGTATTTGTGTTCATGCTCCTTAATTTAACTAGTATTTGCAAATTACCTACTTTCTCAATAGGTGGATGTGGGCATGACGGTGTCCCAAGGATCATTGGACCAGGAGCTAGGTTCTTCGTCCACAGTTGCGCTTGGAAAGCGGCCCTGGGAACCATCCCCCAGTGGGGGCAGCCACCAGTGACAATTTTGTCCCAAGCTGCCCTGAACAGTCTGGTGTCATTTGCTTTCTCAATCAGATCACTCTCCCCTTATCCTATGGGCTTGAACTTGGCTTGCATTGTGTAGAGAGACGTCCTATCGCCACACGCCATCACCGATCCCGTCTGACCCCAGACAGTCTTCTAGTGATGCATCGTTAGACCACAAAGTCCTGTCTAACCCCAGACAGTCTTTTTGTGATGCATCGTAAGACCACAAAGAATACTTTAAGTTAAAGGAGCCTTACCTGAAGGTCACAGACTTGTACATAGGGGCCAGTCTGGACATCGACAAGCTACATGATGAGATGAAGGCCACGTGCACCGCACTTCACGTCACCTAACAAGAAGCTGCCCAGGTGCGAGACAAGAAGGCAGCCACTAAGGCGGAGGTCCAAAACCTGCTTGTCAACGCTACTGTCACCTGTGATGCCGCCTTCCGGTGCAGACAGTGGATGATTCGATCACTGCTCCAGAGGAGCACCTCCAAGCCCTGTCGGCCCGCATTCGGGCCATGGTGTCCAAAGCTATCTATCAAGGGACTACCACATCGCTTGTCGCTGCCCAGCTTGAGTTTGGCGTGGTTGTGAAAGTCCGGGTGGTGTAGCAGGCTTTTCCACCGACATCGTAAGATGAAGATTATATTGATGATCTATTCAAGCATGTCAAGCTAGCTACCAACACCATGTTAGTGAAGGTGAACATGGACGAGATCCTGCATGACCACCTCGACCATTGATTTGTGGGACATATCAATAGTACAAGTCATGACTAGATTTGGTCTGTGGGACGACCATATGTGAAGTCTTAATTATTTGCATGCATGTCTATGTTAACTTTTGTTGAACTTTGTATTAGGTCTCTTAAACTCTATTGAGCGTTGTGGAGCTCAATTCCTTTAGTTATTTGGTAAAATGTTTCTAGCCCCTGTTGGTTACTTTTGCCTATAGATTTCTTTTGGGTTCTCTTTCTGATCTGTAATATACTAACGTTGTTCGCCCTTTCTGATAGAAGGACGTGGGTGTATAGATGTCGAATTTTTATTTGATAAAATTTATTGAACTTGAAAGAACCATGCAGTGAGGAGTTCATCGGAACAAGTCGCCTCAATCTAATGCACAACAGATGAGCCATAACTGTTGACTTTTATTGCGAACGCAAGAAAGTCCGCCCGCTGTGTATTTGATCTCGTAGGATAGTATAAAGTGTCATAGTAATCAGCCTACCCCTCGATTGCTGTGACTACTTGGATTGTAGTGAAATAAGTACAGAAAAGACCTATTACAACCGCACTAGGCATTCAGTGTCAAGCGTTTCATGGTGGTCAAAAGCTCTTTTTCTCGATTCACTTCTTGTGTTCAGCTTTCCTGCCGCATTCGCTTCACTCTCGTCAGCCATGCAAGGTCTATATGAAAGGAGCGTCCCCCCTTCCCTCATCCGATAGCACGCGTTGCATCAATCGCCTACCTTATGGCTCCCCCTTCCCTCACCCATTTGCATTTTTCCAACTATGTTCCATGCTAGTTTGAGGATTTGGATAATGGTAACGTGCTTCATATCAAACCGTACTATTTGTGTGAACTTATTATTGCGTTCCATGCTAGTTTAAGGATCTCGATGGACATTTATTCTAACCAAAATTATGCTTATAGATGGCAACTAGTTACCATACCAGGGATGTGTACTCTACAACTATAAACCACAACTTTTCCCTGACCACGTCCCTCTAGTATATTAGACAAAATGTGATGAGGACATGACACCCATACATATGACCATGTTTGGTGCATGGGATGGAGGGGAAGGAGCCCAGCAAGGGTGTCCAAGTCAAGAAGGAGACCCGAGGCTAATTCGGTTCGAGTCCCCAAGGTGGAGGCCCAAAGCAACTCAAGTTCGAGTCTGCCTCGGCCTCCAAGACCAGTCTGCCTTAAACTGGTCACCCAAGATGCATCCGGACTCTATTTTTGATGATCCACATATGGATGGAAAGCTAATTTGATAAGGAAGCCAATCCAAGTGGTTTCACGTCAAAAACTGTTCGGAATCAACGGGAATCATCAAAACAATTCAGCATCCAGAATCTGCCAGGGTGCTGCGACACCGTCTTTTGGTCCGTTGGACCATGTATCGAGTTTGGGCCCATTAGGGGCGTGTCCAGGGGTCTTGAAAAACCCTAGAGTCTTCATAAACAGCTGCCGCCCCTCCATTAGGGTTTTGGGTTTTACTTAGATTAATCTGTCAAGAACAGTTTCGCCATTCATCGGTTTGTGAGACCCCAACTTCATGAGTTTAATCATTCATCTGCAATTTGGTTGCATTCTTTCTTGTTCTTGGTTATGTTCTTCGTTGTATAGGCAGGGATTAGCCTTCTTGGCGAGGTCAACCTGGTCCATGACTCGGTTGATAACCATTGGAGCTATGGTGCTAAGATTATAGGGTTCGATCTTTCGATCTGAAGCCGGATTGATGTGTCATTCTCCGCCACAACGATAGTTATCACCACCTGATGGAAGATCGGTGGTGATAACTATCGTTGTGGCGGAGAATGACACACCGATCCGGCTTCAGATCAAAAGATCGAACCTTGCAATCTTAGCACCATAGCTCCTCTGGTTATCCACCAAGTCACAGACCAGGTTGACCTCACCAAGAAGGCTAATCCATGCCTACGCAACGAAGAACACAAGCAAGAACAAGAAAGAAAGCAACCAAATTGTAGATGAATGATTAAACTCATGAAGTTGGGGTCTTATAAACCGATGAACGGCAAAACTGTTATTGACAGATTAATCTAATCAAAACCCAAAACCCTAATGGAGGGGCGGGGCTATTTATGAAGACTCTAGGGTCGTGCAAGACCCCTAGATGCGCCCCTAATGGGCCCAAACTCGAAACATGGTCTAACGGACCAAAAGACGGTGTCGCAACACCCTAGCAAATTTTGGACGCTGATTTGTTTCGATGATTCCTGTTGATTCTGAATAGCTTTTGATGTGAAACCAATTGGATTGGCTTCCTTATCAAATTAGCTTTCCATCCATATGTGGATCATAAAAAACGGAGTCCAGATGCGTCCTGGGTGACCAGTTTAAGGCAGACTGGTCAAGGAGGCCGAGGCAGACTCGAACTTGAGTTGCTTTGGGCCTCCACCTCAGGGATTCGAACCGAATTAGCCTCGGGCCTCCTTCTTGACTTGGACACCCTTGCTGGCCTCCTTCCCCTCCATCCCATGTGCCAAACATGGTCATATGCATGGGTGTCATGTCCTCATCATCCTCCCCTTCTTGATGAAAAGCCGTCCTCGGCGTCAATTGTGTTTGAAACTGATCCTGCACAACATAAAGGAGAACAGGGTTGCGAGAACAAAGAAAACTGAAAGAATTGTAAGAAGGAACATGACCATGTTTCCAAGTTTCTAGCATGTCATCTTGCATAAAAATTTCAGCGAGCATGTAGACTCTATGATCCGAATGCACACGATGTATATCAACACTATCCTGCAAAAGATTAGAACTAACCAAGGACAATGCAGGAATATATGGTCTAGCAGATATAGGTAGCAACCAACAATGCTCCCCTTCTTAGAAGTGAACTTGTTTCTTTGAGGAACATGAGAAAATGTTTGTATTATTATGGCTACCCTCTAAACATTCATAATCTTGTACAACAAAAGGAAAATTCATATTACTACAAATGTATACTCGATGTATTGTATATTGTCCCTTGTTGTTATATCTGCCAATAACATGATATGTGTGTTTAGAAAACAAAGGCAAATCAGCATATTTAAAAAGGCTCTCTTCCAAACAATCTAGGTTACACAAAACATCAAATTCAATATAACCCAAAGTATGTAAAGAAGACAACAGTTTGAACTCATCAATTTTAGTAGTAATATGAATAATATATTTATTTTCAGCACAAGTCACTGGTTCCAAAACATGTAAAACTGAAGCATCTTCAACCAATTCATCTTTGTCACAAGGAACATCAAGCAAATTATCATGGGACAAAGATAAATCAAGAGAGGGTTCCACTAACAATTGCTCTATAATAGCATGGTTTGTGGAAAAATTTAGTACATTAAGACAATTTTCACCTTCCGTTGGTGTAGGACCATGGGCATTACCTGTGTTCTCAGCAGGAGTAATAGGTGCATTGTGAAGTGATGGTTCTGAATTTGCATATGAGGTTGTGAGCTCCTCATTTTCTTCCACGTCATCCTCTTGCTTATGTACATTATTCTACAGAAGGTTAGTCATAGCAAGAGGAATAACAACAGACTCTTCCTCTAAATGGTGCACCTCATCATATGAAGTCAAAACAGGAGGTGGATTAACAAAGGTTTCTCGCATAAGAAGTTTCATATCATTCCAAGTTTGAGGTTTATCAGAAGGATCTAAAGACTCCCACCAAGATAAAGCAGAATGTCGCAAAACACTAGCTGCATTTTTTACCTTCCTCCTTGGACACATAAAGCGAGTAGCAAATATGTTCTCGATGGCAATTTCTCACTCCATGTACTCATCAGCACCTATACCATCATAAGTCGGTGGATACGAACAACCTGTCATTGTAAACACAAAACAAGGAACAAACAGTGAAAGTTATCCCTACCAAATGACTATGTGGTTGTAGTGGTGTCACTTTTCATAGTAAGTGAAAGCGTCTTACCAAGCTCTTACAAAGTTCTTACCAACGCAAGCAGTGGCGGTACAACCGGCAGCTGGTTCGTGATACCTGTGAGGCAGTGGTACCGAGATTGCAAAGCCCTTTTTCTGTACTGATCTGAAGAATTTATGGAGCTTAGAAGGCAAACAAAGAGTAATATGTATATCTGGCACACAAGTCAGTAACAGAAAGTAATGCTGAATTATAGTCCAAAGTACTTGTTCTCGTTGCTGGTCTAAAATGTTCTAAGTACCAGGCGTGTGACAAAAGTATGGTGGATAGAAAGGTGACAGGTGTGTGAAAAATAAGTATGGTGGATGGAAACAGCAACGCAAACAAGGAACCAGACAGCACACGCTAACACAGCTCACTTTGGTCTTCTCTATATGCTCCTCTAGATATTGTTCCTCTTTTGCCCCTCTCTTTTTTTCTATTTTTTGGGCTGTCGTTGTTTTTTGAGAAATTTTGACTTTTTTATTTTATTTTTTGATATTTTTCCTTTACTTAGGAGCACAAAAGAAGTAACCACATAAAATATGAGCTGAAACAAGTGTAAGACGTGGCCTATGGAATTTTCAGAAAACTTGCTCAAAATCGACAAAAACCTTGTGACCACGACAAGAGGATCTTGTGACCACTTTTTGACCAGTCTAAAATTTACGAACCTTGACAAAGCAGGGGATGAACAGATCCAAAAAAAATTTCTAATCGATTTTGATATATGGAACGTCGAAATCGGAGTTCGTATGCGAAAACTAGACCAGTTTTAAGAATTGGCTCTGAATTAGAGGACAAAACAGGAACAATGTGCGCAAAACTCCTTCACAACAGCAAAGATTTGATGGAAATGATGGGGGAAAACACACGAACTGGACTCTAACACGACCTAACCAGCAACAAGATCTCAACCAGGACACAAACTCAACACGACGGACTCTGAAACTGAAATATGCAAAGGCTATGGCGCGGAAGGTTCTAGGACAGGAAAAATGAGTATGGCACTGGACTATGGGACGAATGCGAAACACTCAAAACTAGGGAATAAAAGTGAACCTGATGGTATACCTTGGCTCTGATTACCACTTAATGGAGACGGAGATCCCGATCTTCCGTCAGGTGGTGATAACTATCGTTGTGGCGGAGAATGACACACCGATCCGGCTTCAGATCGAAAGATCGAACCCTGCAATCTTAGCACCACAGCTCCTCTAGTTATCAACCGAGTCACATACCAAGTTGACCTCACTAAGAAGGCTAATCCCTGTCTGTGCAACAAAGAACACAAGCAAGAACAAGAAAGAACGCAACCAAATTGCAGATGAATGATTAAACTCACGAAGTTGGGGTCTCACAAACCGATGAACGGCGAAACTGTTCTTGACAGATTAATCTAAGCAAAACCAAAAACCCTAATGGAGGGGTGGTGACTATTTATGAAGACTCTAGGGTCATGCAAGACCCCTGGACGCACCCCTAATGGGCCCAAACTCGATACATGGTCCAACGGACCAAAAGACAGTGTCGCAGCATCCTGACAGATTCTGGACACTGACTTATTTCGATGATTCCTATTGATTCCAAATAGATTTTGATGTGAAACCACTTGGATTGGCTTTCTTATCAAATTAGCTTTCCATCCATATGCAGATCATAAAAAACAGAGTCCGGATGCGTCCTAGGTGACTAGTTTAAGGCAGACTGGTCCTGGAGGCCGAGGCTGACTCAAACTTGTGTTGCTTTGGGCCTCCAGCTCGAGGACTCAAACCGAATTAGCCTCGGGCCTCCTTCTTGACTTGGACACCCTTGCTGGCCTTCTTCCCCTCCATCCCATGCACCAAACATGGTCATATGCATGGGTGTCATGTCCTCATCAAAATGACATTTACATGTTCCTTGTAAACTGTATGCTTGTCTGATAGTCCAAGCAACGTAAATTTGAACGAGACGGACATGTAACTCTTGTACAGCTATTTGTAGAACTTTTGCCTGATCGGCTATGCTACAAATAGTAGCTGCACCGTCTGTGGCTGCATGCATGAATCCTGAAGCAGCAGCTTCAATCACAGCTGAGGGAGTGCAGACGATGAGAACCTATGAAACCATGTAATGTAGCCATCTCTAGCTAGCTGCCGCCCTCGGCTGCTACGAGTTTGTGATTGCTTGGATAGGACTGCACTATATAGTTCACTAGATAGCAGAAGGTCTGACCCGACTAAAATATTCATTACTCGAATACTAGTAATGATGAACATGGTGCGCTCACGTCAGAAGCCAGTTCTAGCCCCGACGTCCCTGTGTGTACAAAGCCTAGCCTCACTCCCATTGTTTGACTCCTATTGGTGCCCATGCTCGGCAGCCTCCCCCACCTCCTCCTCAATCAACGTATGTCGCACCACTCTGCCTCTCGAGCCCTCTGGCTTACCACTGTCCACACGCCATAGCTCGATCCCCGCGATAATCATGTTGATGATGGTGCTCCCTACCAAGGTGCAAATTGTGATTGCAGGCCACCTCGCTACGACCTCGCAGCAGCCCATGGATGACCTTCGTAGCCTACAGGTGACCTTCTCATCCATGCGGCGCATCTGTGGTGACCCCGCCATTGATCGGCATCTAGCACTTGATTGATTCAGATGCGGGAGGATGTGGGATGACCCCATTGACTACGAAGCCCTCCTTGCTAGCCTAACCCAAGTCAGCAACCCGAAGGCTTGCTTCCGCACTGGGATATAAACCATATTCATGGAAAAGCATAGCCTCCAGCCATGCCTCAACGATCTCACCTGCGTCGATGATGGCAGGCACAATCTGGTAGCCTATCTGGACGCCCTATTGCTCTATTAGCACAATGGCAATGCCGCCAATGATGACACTATGAGGTGGTACATAAGATGGGTCGAGGACGAGGAAGAATTGTGGGAGGCGATGGCGAGCGGCAGCGGTGGCGGACCAACGAGTAGGTGGCTAAGCAATAAGGGGTGTGTGCTGTGCCTCCTCTCGGCCATTGAGGTGGTCCTCCGAATGGCGTGGGGCAAGTTGTTGCTATCACCGTCGACATAAGTTTGTGGTGATCTTCTATGTGTAGGCGGCGTCTGTGGCTATGTAGATGGATGGGAAAGAATTGCTCTGTATTGCAGTGAGGACTATAGGCTTTGCCAAGAAATCCATTTTTTGAATGAGAAATTGGAATAAGAAACTAGTAATTCACTCTTTTCGAATGTAGTGTATTCTAGCATTTGAAATTTGTCCTCAAATATAGTGTATTCTACAGCTTTTGATTTTTTGTTGCTTTTGTTTTTCTGTTGTTTTGTTTCAATTATATTTGTTTCCTTTAGGGATTCAACAAAACTACTAGTATGAAACAGGTTTCTCTGTATAATGTGAAATGTGTCTAGCCCTATCAGATTTATAATGCTCATACTTTCTTATGTGTGTAGTAAACTTCGACTAGCTATGTGGCTCCTCCATTTGGCATTAGATCAATGGGAGACATGATTGGATGAATTTTGTTATGCATATTTACCATACTACAGATCAGAAAGAGAACTAGAAAGAAACCAGCAGGCAAAACCAACCAATAAGGGCTAGAAAATGGCTACCAAATGACCAAAGGAGCTGATATACACCACACTCCATAGAGTTTAACCCACACAATCGCTATGTCTGCGTTAACTTTTGTTGAACTTTGTATTAGGTGGGTTAAATTCTATCTAGCCCCTATTGGTTGCTTTTGCTTGCAATCCTCTTTTTGATCTATAGTATACTAACGGTGTTTGCCCTTTTGGATCAGAGGACGTGGGCGTATAGATGTTTAAATTTTCTAGAGCCTAAGATAGTCCGACCCTAGGAAATATAGACGATCTAGATCACTACGAGTCAATGAACAACGAAATATAGTGATGGCAACTATCAGGTGCCATCCAACTAGTCCATAAAACCCAACAATTAGTTCACAATACAAATAGGTATGGACTAATAAAACAACTAATTGGCTCATCATCCAAACAAAGATCGAGTTTTTGACGAGCTCCGACAGCTTAGGCCATTGTAGCCAATAGTTTCTACGTGCACAACGATCAACATAGCCAGATAGAGGGACAAGTTCATTCCCAAAGGCAAACCCCAGCAGATCAAATTCAGCACATACAAAATGGGCACTTACCAATGTTTCTGCATACAATCCAGGAAGAAGGATCTTCATGCACTCTAGGTCACTCTGGCTTGGTCCTACCATGCCTTCTTGTAGCCCTGCCGTGCTAACTAGGGAACTTGATAGTCTTGAGGAATCCTTGCTGGTATGTCTCCATTCCCATTCTCCTCTCGTGGGGGGCTTTCTCTTTCTGTGTTTCTGGTGTTGTCGCAAATGCAAGGAGTGCACACAGTGTTAGGGCATCAGTGGAGGAGCTAACATGTAGTAAAAACCAAAGCCAAGACTAACACTGTCTCATCGACGTAAATGGAGAAGACATGCTCTATTTTCATCAGTGTATGCTTGGGAATGTCAATATTCCTACATCTCCGGTTGAACGCGCCTTCTGCGGTATGACTAGTTGAGGTTCCCGAGAGAGTGCGACAACACCTGAGGCGAAGCACACCAGTTGGAAAAAATCTTTATCTTGCCTTGCCCTATAGTCCCTGTGATGGTCCAAGCATTATAAATCTAACCAAGCTAGACACGCCTTTAGTCTGCCCCTTGATCACTTGACTTCTTGGATTGGAATCAATTAAGTACAGAAAAGACCTATCACAACCGTACCAGGCATTCAAGTCTCAAGCATGTCAAAAGCTCCTTTTCTTGAATCACTTCTTGTGTCCAGCTTTCCTGACACATTCATTTCACTCTCATATTTTACTGCGCTTGCAAGAAAGTCCAAATACAACATATTTGATCTTGTCAGACACCATACAGTACAGAGCTATGAGTAGTAGTGTGCACTCGGTCACAACATTTGTATCAGTAGTAGTAGTCATGAGTGGCTTTGATCTATGTTGAATCCAACTCATCTTATTTTTGTGTATTTGATAAGATTTGTTGAACTTGCAAGAACCATGCATCAAGGATTATTTTTATTTAGAAACTTTATACTTTATAGGATCACACAAGGTTTGACCATCTAAAATCTTGACTACCTGGATGACGCGCTCCTATATTCCTACACAGACATGTGCACATGGGTGGCGTCAGCAGCCTGTTGTAGCGGGGGAGGTCGCCTCCCGACCCGTCACATTGACATGACAGGGCAAAGCCCCGCCGCCCACCCACGCAAACGTCTTGGTCATGGGGTGATCAACGGCCCCAATCTATAACAGCAAAGACAAGAGGCGAGAGGGAAGGTTATACCAGCTACCTTCTCTCTCTAGAGCTCCTTCTCTCTCTAAAGCTTTTGCCTTCCACCCTACTGCACCACCAATGCCTCCTGCCAGGACCATGGTGGAGCGAATGAGGTCGTCCGTCGATGTGGAGACCTCGGAGGCCTTCAACGTCAGCAATCCTCCACCGACAGATGGGTGTCGATACGGGACCCATGGGGTTTCCTACAAAGTAGAGATCCTAGTAGGATTACGTGTAACTAGTTCTAGTAGGATTACATGTAGGGAATCCTAGTTGGACTAGGTCTTCTTCTCTCTTCTCCGTAGGAAACCCCATGGGTCCCGTATCGACAAGCCCCCGAGCATCTCATGGATGAGCTTCGGAAGCCTTCTTGGTCTTCGTTGAGTTGTTGTAAATCTGTTCCAGGTTCTTCTTAAAGTGAAACCTTGAGATGGTCTTCTTTGTTTTTTCTTCGGCTGATGTGCACTTTTGGACAAAAGTGCACTCAGTGAGTGTAGCCCCCGAGCCTCTTGCTTGTTGGGACAAGAAGCCAGAGGGTCCCTTTAGTCTTCTTGGTTGCTCCGAGTTCTTTTTTGGTGGGTGCAATTTTTCGTAAAAATTGCACTCACTGAGTGTAGCCCCCGAGCCTCTTGCTTTTGCTTGCAAAAGTTGGAGGGTCCAGATTCTTGTCTTCAAAAAAATTTTGGGGGTTATGTATCCCGTAGCCCCCAAGCCTTCTCCGAGTACTTTTCCTTAGAATAGAAATCGGATGAAGGGTCTTGATGTGTTGTCTTTGTTGTAGTCTTGAGTACTTGTATTCTTGGTCTTTCATCCTTGAATTCGAGCCCCCGGGTGTAGTTGAAGCGAATGCCGAGCTCCCGAGCTTAGTGTTTGACTAAGCCATGATGCTCTTCTGAGTTGTTTTTTATTCATCCAAGTTGTTTCTGGACTTCTCTGGTTCTTGATGTACCTCCTCCAGGTTGTTTGCACTTCATCCAGGTTCTTTCTGAACTTGTATGTACCTCATCCGGGTTGTTTTCTGATCAATCCGGGTTCTTTCTGAACTTGTATGTTCCTCATCCGGGTTGTTTTCTGATCAATCCGGGTTCTTTCTGAATTTGTATGTACCTTATCCGGGTTGTTTTCTGATCAATCCGGGTTCTTTCTGAACTTGTATGTTCCTCATCCGGGTTGTTTTCTGATCAATCTGGGTTCTTTCTGAACTTGTATGTACCTTATCCGGGTTGTTTTCTGATCAATCCGGGTTCTTTCTGAACTTGTATGTTCCTCATCCGGGTTGTTTTCTGATCAATCCGGGTTCTTTCTAAATTTGTCTTGTTACTTGCAGCACCTCTTTAGGGTTGTTTTCTGATCGTTCCGGGTTCTTTCTGAACTTGTATGTACCTCATCCGGGTTGTTTTCTGATCAATCCAGGTTGTTTCTGGACTAGCTCTCAGGAGCGTGTTTTCCTGATCTCATGGTACAGATGTAGCTCCCTATTTGGTTCGTGGCTGCGTTGTGTAGCCGGCGCCATGGCCAAATAGTGGATTACTGCAGCCAGGTTGTCGTTCACGGTGGCAAATAGTCGATCCTTGCAGCTGTGGCTGAGTAGTCGGTATCGTATCTCTGTCGAGTAGTTCATGGACCAGTCTTCCAGGTTGTTGCTGTGCATTTTGCATGTATATATGTATATACGGGTCTCATCAATATTTAATTGGCTTGCATGTACGTCTCTTCTGATTAATTGTGTGGACTTCTTTCTAGCTTGCTTGCGTCATCAGCGTGTCATGGAGCTGTGGAGCACGAATAATTTGCTTGCTTCCTGCTGATTGGATCCCTATTGTAGTCGGCTTGCTTGCTTGTTGGCTCGGCGCAGTCGGACATGGTGTTTCTAGATCAAACTTGGATGTCGATGTGGCTGGGTGTCGCCTTCTGACATGGGGCCAATAGTTCTGGTCCGGGTAGTCCAAGATATATTGTGGCTGCTTGGTCTTGTCTCTCGCCTCTCGTATTAGCCTGATGCAGTATGACAGTTCTTTTTGATTTGATGACTTGATGGTTTGATGAACATAGTTGAAAAGCCTTGGGAGCCGGATTCCTTGTCTGAGTAGTTGGAAATTCATGGCAAGTGCTCGGGCACGTCCCGGTCTAGTAGTTGGTCATTGGTCGGTGTAGCACTCGGAACCTGTTCAAATCCTGTAGCTTGTACGTCTTCAAAAGAAATCAAGTCGTATAGCCGCGCAGACTCTCAGTGAGTGTAGCCCCCGCGCCTCTTGCTTTTCGGAACGAAGAGCTTAATTTTGGTCGACTAGTTTTAGGTGTTAGCTTTTAGCTATCCTCATCGGCGGGCTTAAGTGTCTTTTCAGCTATTTTGCTCTCGGCCGGGATGCTCAGGCATGTTTTCAGCCATTTTGCTTTTTGTTTCGGGTGTTAGCTTTTAGCTACCCTCATCGGCGGGCTCAAGCGTCTTTTCAGCTATTATGCTCTCGGCCGGGATGCTCAGGCATGTTTTCAGCCATTTCGCTTTTTGTTTCGGGTGTTAGCTTTTAGCTACCCTCATCGGCGGGCTCAAGCGTCTTTTCAGCTATTTTGCTCTCAGCCGGGATGCTTAGGCATGTTTTCAGCCATTTTGCTTTTTATTTCGGGTGTTAGCTTTTAGCTACCCTCATCGGTGGGCTCAAGCATCTTTTCAGCTATTTTGCTCTCGGCCGGGATGCTCAGGCATGTTTTCAGCCATTTTGCTTTTTGTTTTGGGTGTTAGCTTTTAGCTACCCTCATCGGCGGGCTTAAGCGTCTTTTCAGCTATTTTGCTCTCGGCCGGGATGCTCAGGCATGTTTTCAGCCATTTTGCTTTTTGTTTCGGGTGTTAGCTTTTAGCTACCCTCATCGGCGGGCTCAAGCGTCTTTTCAGCTATTTTGCTCTCGGCCGGGATGCTCAGGCATGTTTTCAGCCATTTTGCTTTTTGTTTCGGGTGTTAGCTTTTAGCTACCCTCATCGGCGGGCTCAAGCGTCTTTTCAGCTATTTTGCTCTCGGCCGGGATGCTCAGGCATGTTTTCAGCCATTTTGCTTTTTGTTTCGGGTGTTAGCTTTTAGCTACCCTCATGGGTCGACAACTTGCTTAATGTAGTCGAACAACATGATGAAGTCGTCGGACAGCTCATCCGAGTTGTTTGCTGATGAGTTTAACCAGACGAGTGACTGTCATGTCGAGTACTCGAAACAACTCGGAACGTGTTGCCCGGTTCCCAGAATTTGGTTGCTTGCTCGTGACTTGTTGGCTTGTTGTAGGTGGTCTTCTCTTTTATTGACCGTGTAGCTTGTATTTCTTGACCTTCTCTCGTATGAGCATGTCGTATGTATAGATCAATGCACAAACACCTTTGGGTTTGCTTGCTTGCTTCCTTTGTTAGCTTCTTGCATGTCCGTGATGTATTCGTATACGAAGTTGTAGCAGTACAATTTGTTTCTGGATCAGAGTCATCGGATGGATCGCTTCGCTTTAGGCTTGGACTACTTTCGCGCTTGATGTAGTCGAGTTCTTTTGGTACGACGTCGTAACCTGATATTCCTCTGTTCTGCACTGATTCAGCGCCATTTTTTTTGAGGCAGTCGTAGACATCTATTCGTGCACGAATATATACACGTATACGTTGCCATTGGCCTTGCTTTGCTTCGTCATCTTGGCTTGCATGGTGAGGTAAGTTGCTCCCTGGTAGATTCTTGATGGAGTCGAGTTGTCGTCGTGTGCATGTAGCCGAACAACCCGGTGGATCTTGATGCAGCGATGCAATTTGCTTGTGGTCTTGGACATCTTGTTAGCTTCCGGCTTGGTTCTGATTTGGCTGGATGGCTTGTTATGTATGTACGTGTATGTACACCTTCTTTATTTGCATCATGAAGTGGTTGGACATCGTGGTGAGTTCTCGTCATCTAGTTCTTGACCGGATCCGTTCCAGTTGAGTTGTCAATGTGCCTTCTCCATGTATATTTGCATATATACGCGTATATGAAAAAACCAAATATTAATACGCTGATTGCTTTTAGCTAGCTTGCTGCTTGTGTCATCCTTGTAGCATCCTTTGCATGTACTTTGAGCAGATGGATATCATCTTGTCTGTCATAATAGAATTTGTATCCAATGCCAGGACTTTTTGCTTGATACAGTACTCGGCTTGGATAGAATTGGCCCTAGGACTTGTACGTGCTTGCTTCTAAACATTGTATTAGCTTGTGTATGGAATTTTTTTCGCTTTGCTGATGTATACGTCATCCCATATTTTCTCTCATGAATCTACCTGATGTCGTCTTGCTCTGTGTCCCATTCTGGATAGGTTGTCCGTGATGGAGTTGAATCATCCTGGAGTTGAGTAAATTAATTCTATTCGGACTTGGCACCGTGATCAGACCAAAGCTGATTCTAGTTCGGCTTGCACTTGTCCTCCAGTGGCTCCGTGTACCACCCAGCTACTTGTACTATGCCTCGAGATGTTGGGTTGCTGTTAGTGTACACGCACCTTCCCAGCAGCAGCCTGAACGATCGATTGGATGTACGAGGATGTCGCCGAGAACATGCGCTTCAGCGAGTTGTCGAATGATGCCAATGACAGCCGTGGCGAATCTTGATCTTGGCGTCTTCCAAGCCACAGCGAGTCATCAACGAGGTTGACGAGAGCCGCGGCGAGTTGTCGACAAGGCCAACGAGGGTCGCGGCGAATCTTTATTTTGAGGTCCACTGAGCTCTCGAACGCAAAGCGCCGAGGTCCCCTACCTGGCGCGCCAGCTGTCGATGTTTTACCACCGGCAACCCACCACGGGAGTACCCGGGGCGGTGATTTGTTCGAAGGGGTATCGGCATATGCAGGAACTCGATGGTAAACGCAGGGAGACAACGATTTATACTGGTTCGGCACGCCAGAAAGTCACGGCGCCCTACGTCCAGTCTGGTGTGGATAGTATATTGCGCCCTGCGCTATTTGTTGTGTTGCGAGGTATGTTGTTTATGTGTCGGTCGCTTATGTGTGTAGCTGCCGATCTAGGGACCCCTGCCCTCCTTTATATAGTCCAGGAGAGGCGGGAGTCCTAGTCGATTACAAAGTAGAGATCCTAGTAGGATTACGTGTAACTAGTTCTAGTAGGATTACATGTAGGGAATCCTAGTTGGACTAGGTCTTCTTCTCTCTTCTCCGTAGGAAACCCCATGGGTCCTGTATCGATAATGGGTCTCTCATCGGCCTGCTCTCTAACCCGCCAGTTCCCCCCTTTGGAGGTGGATCATCTCCGCTCTTCATGTTGTTTATCTTCATTTAACCAGAGTATGCGAGCAATGCTCACATTAGTATTTATGTTCATGCTATTTAATTTAACTAGTATTTGGAATTGATCATGGGCATGACGGTGTCCTAAGATTTGTTGGCCCTGGTGCCTGGTTCTTTGTCCGTGGTCATGCTTAGAAAGCGGCCTCACGAGGCATCCCCTGATGGAGGTAGCCACCCACGATTACGTGCCATGCTATGCCGGTCAGTTTGGTAAAAGTCAGTTGCCTTCTCAATCATATCGCTCTCCCCCTTATCCTATATGGGCTTGAGCTTGGCTTGCATTGTGCAGTGCTTCCTCCATGGCGGCACCATCCTAGGTTGTGGGGCTTTCCCCTGGTGGTATCGGAGAGTCGTAGTATCGTCGCTTGCCACCGCTGAGCCCGTCTGCCCCCGCACAGCCCTCTGGTTCTAAAGTGGGCAAATCGTCAGAAGAGCGTGAATCCTCAGATGATGTAAACTACCATCAATTATTGAAGGATTACTGCAAGGCCCAAGCAAATTTGTCATTGACCAGGCTGAACGCCAAGATGCTGCGTGGTGAGCTGGACACCACGCGCGACACACTTCAAGCTTCCAAGAATCTAGCCTCCTATTTGTGAGCCGACTTGGCGATCGCCCAACATTTGGCCCAACACATGATGAACCTTGTTGTGGTACTGAGCACGTAGGTCGACACCCTATAGATGTTCGTGCTAGCCGCCTATAACACTGCCTTCCCCATTGGAAAAGTGGATAATCTATTCGGCGCAAAGGAGCACCTCCAAGCCTTGTTGGCCTAAATTTGAGCCATGGTGACCGAAGCCATTCGTTAGGGGGTTGCCATAGCGTTGGTTGCTGCCCAGCTTTAGATTGACACAATGGTGAACATCGGAGTGGTAGAATAGGGTTTTCTGCCACGTTCAACGGACGATGACATCGTTGATCTGATCTAGAGTTTCAAGCTAGCCGCCAACGCCATCTTACCAAAGGTGGACGTGGACGATCCTGCATGCCAACCTTGACCCTTGATTTGTGGGACATATCAGTAGTATTAGTAGTCATGAATAAGTTTGATCTACGAGACACCCTTGCAAAATGTGTGAACTCTTATTTGCATGTTGGTGTTGGCTTTTGTTGAACTTTGTATTAGGCCTTGTTTGGATGCATGTGTATCCACATCAATCTCCATGTATTGGAGTGTAATGTAATAGAATTTAGTTTAATTCCACTCCAATGCACGTCAACACATGTGGATTGAGACGAATACATGGACATCCTTGTTTGGATGCATGTGTATCCACTTCAATCCACATGTGTTGGAGTGGAATGGAATGGAATTTAGTTTAATTCCACTCTAATTCACTTCAACACATGTGCAATGAGATGAATACATGCGCATCCAAACAAGGCCTTAGGTGGGTTAAACTCTGTTGAGCGTGGTGTAGCTCAGGTCCTTTGGTCATTTTATTGTTGGTTTGTAGCCCCTGTTGGTTGCTTTTCAATGTAGATTTTTTTCTAGTTGTCTTTGATCTGATCTATAATATGCTAAACATTCATGATTTCCTTTGATCTTTGTTGAAGCAACTCATGTCTTTGATAAAAATTGTTGAACTTGAAAGAACCATGCAGCGAGGAGTTCATCTGAACAAGTCTAGAATATTGTTTTTGCTTTTGCTTTTTTGTTGTTTTGTTTCAATTTTATTTGTTTCCTTTAGGGATTCAATGAAAGTACTCGTATGAAATAGGTTTCCATGTATAACATGAGATGTGTCTGGCCTGGTCAGATTTACAATGCTTGGACTTCCTTGCACGTGCAGTAAATTTGAATACCTATGTGGCTCCCTAAAGGAAACAAATCTAAAGAAAGGTGCATGTGACAACCATTACAATTTCAGCACCAGGAGCAAGTCTCGCACTTACAATCTGTTGAGTGCGGTGTAGCTCAGGTCGTTTGGTTTCTATTTGTTTTTTTGTTGCCTTGGTGCCTTTGTCAATCTTTGTTGAATTGCAAGAACCTTGCAGCGAGGAGCAAGTCTCGCCTTAGTGTAATACAGAGTAGAGGAACCATTGGTGTTGAAATGTTATTGCACATGTAAGAAAGTCCTACCACAAGTCTCACCTCAGTCTAATGTAGAGCAGAGGAGCCATTGGTGTTGAAATGTTATTATACACGTAAGAAAGTTCGACCTATACATTTGAACGTGTCTAATAGTATCCTCCATAGTTTTCCTCATCTTCCTATGATGCTTGTTACCGTGTCATTTACGATGTTAAGTTTGGCTAACTTAATAGTAGCATAGCCTAGTAGTACAATATGGTGGGTGCATTGTAGTGCTTTTGAAGTGTCATTTTTTTGTATTTTGGAGTGCCCTCATAAGCATACCCCATGTACCCATGACATTAGAAATGAATATAAGTATTGTACTGTAGCTAAATTAATGGATGAAATGGCGACGGGAGCTATAACACCACCGTAACACATGTGCGCACCAAACAAATAATTCAATTTGCAAATAGAACAAAGATGGCAGACTAGTTTAGCTAAAATAATAACAACATCCATCATTGAGGAAATTAACATGTCCATAGATAGGCAAACAACATTGGTCCATTTAAAATGCATGACAGAGAGATACATCAAATGCAGCTTTATTTACTGCTCTGCTAATGATTCCAAGAATAAGGGAACATAAGGAAGATAGTATGGTCTACACATGAACTCTTTTTTAATGGTATGTCTACCATACCAAAAGACACGAACAGGGATGACATGAACTTTTTTGCGGTCCATGTTATATGCGATGATTGTTCCATCCTCTCAAGCAAAGAAAATCAAATTCCATTCTGGGTGAACTATGATCACTATGTCCTCGTCATCAAAATCTAGATAACCAAATCTAATATTAATCCTTCCAAACAAGATCCATGTGGTGACCGTATACTTCAATGTCCAATTATCAGTACCATAGTCTTCAAGCATCCAGGTTGAAAGCTTGGAATCATTGGGACCATCAATAGTATATAAACACAAGTGACCTTAAGCTTGATGCATGGAGTGGTGAAGACCATTTGGCCTATCAATTTTCCTCCATGTGTTTCCCTCCATATGCACAGCAAATATCATAGAGTACATCCCAAAGTGCCCCATAATGTGCAGACAAACGTAAGAAACACACTTGGTTGTTTGTAAAATGTCACATCAGTATGCTCGCCCCATTCAAATTCCTTATAGATACATGTTGCAGTTTAAGATGAGTAGATCTCCACACCTTATAGACATCCACATATTTAATCACATGGAAGTGCGAGGAGGCTATCAGATTGAACGCCAAGCGAGCCTCACCAACAACATGGCCAACATCATGGGTGCTAGGCGACAAAATTTTAAATTTCTAGGTTATTGGATTACAAACAACATAGCAGAATCCATCAGCCTCAAGGCACCAGCATAAGATGAGGCCATTGTAGCAATCTATGAGAGCTATATTGTCAATGTTGAAGGGCAAGAATTCCAAGGAATGAGGGCGTACACGACGGATGATGCTGGTGAAGTTTTGATTGCCGTTCTCACTGTCGTAGAAGAAGCCGGCCATAGTCTGGGGTAGCTTCTTATGGTTGTTAGGGTTTGAGATGAGGTCTTTCTAGGAGCGACAGACACATTTGTAGCAGAACAAGAAGGGGGTGGGGAGGCGGTGGAGGATCTCCAAAATGACATCCTCTGTGAGGCTGGCCAATGCATTCCTCTTGTGGGGCCTCCTCCATTTTGTTAGTGTGTAGTACGATGAGAGCTTCCTCAGTAATGAGATCACTAAAGAGGAAAATAATCCAACAAAGATCCATCAGTGAAGTCCACAACTCATACCAAAGTGCAACTATTAACAATTTTCATGGTACGACCTCATGTAAATTTAGAGTAGCACCACATAGATATATATTACTCAAACTAGAGTAGCAGTTAATGGAGCTGTAACCATTACAATTTCAGTAGTTAATTGAGCTTCCTTAGTTTTCACAAGTAGAATGTCAGTGAATGTGGTAATGATCATCATTAGCATCAGTAGCAACATGTGCAACTTAAACATTATTGGCCTCAGTGATGTGAATGATGGGCACAAAGCATTGATTTGCTTTTGATGCCTTCCTCTTGTTTGGAACCAAATGGATAACCTGGTTGTCAATAAGTAGAAGACACAGAAAGCAAACATATGAGTTGCATCCTAACACATCTGATAGCCATGTAGACATCAAAGGCATAGAAATATGGCCTAAGATATGTTACAAGTTCAAAATTCCATAAGGACTCACTGGTGGCACTAGAGCATACAAAATAGAAATGTAGAATTAAGCAAGCACTGGACAAAAAAATAGTTTAAGGCAGAAGCGAAGGGCCTGTATGTTTGCCTAGATAGATAGGTATAATCAAGCAAGCACTTGACAATTAATAGGCCTAGTTACACACATGCATTTATAGTAAGAACACTGAACATATGTAAAAAACCAAGACACCAGCAGAAAACCAACCAGTGCCACCTCCTAGTTCTTTTCATCTGCATTGGCCTAACCAGATCTACAATGCTACAATGTTTCTTGTATACCTTATGTTCAAGCAAGGACCAAAATAGTGAAGCAGATAGGAAAAGGCAAGAAAGGAGACCTACGGATCAGATCTATCGCCTCTACTGCAGCACATGATGGACATGGATGCCAATGCCACACGCTCCATTGGGAAGACCTACTGCCTAGCCTCCAAAAGGATACCTGAGCCACCATAGCACACCAGGGTTCTGCCACCGCTACAAGTCCAACAGGCATAGATTTGTTTCCACTTGTAGGGGATACATCCAATATAGAAGTCAACCTATCCACACAAAGAACATATACTACTATGAGGACTCCAAAGACATGTCAACACAACCAGGCGTCTAGCATAATGGTTAAGATGGTCTATTCCTTGATCTAGGTATCGGGTTTGACTCCTAGGTCTCATGTTTTTTTTGAGTTTGAATTTATTAAACCCTAGCGACAACAAATGACATGCAAGCAGTCGGGTCCCATAGGTCGGATGGAGATGGAGAAAGGTCCCATAGGTACACGTGACACGTGAGCCGTCAGGTCCCATAGGTCTGGTGGTCCCATAGGTACATGTGACACGCAAGCCATCAGGTCCCACAGTCGAATGGAGATGGACAACGGTCCCACAGGTACATGTGACACGTAGGCCATTGGGTCCCACAGGTCAGATGCTGAAGGGTCCTGTAGGTACAAGGTGGACGGAGAAAGGACCGAGTGGAGACTTTTATGACAAATTGCAAGCGTCATGGATGAGTAACTATAGGTCTGATAGGTACATGTCAGATGGAGAAGGGTCCCACAGGTACATGTCGTGTGGAGATATGATAGAGCGGATACTTTTATCATGAATTGCAAGCATCACGGATGAGTAACTATAGGTCCCACAGGTACATGTCGGATGGAGAAAGTACCGTGTGGAGATCTATGAGGAAGCCATTCATTACAGATCGAATATTGTTCATCACATATGTGTAATTAGTTCAATGATGAAGCCCTATTCATCGTAGTTTTAAAGGAGATGTCACAGATGAGTCATGCGGATGATCTATGATGAAACCCTATGCTCTTTATGACATTTTTTTGTGATGATGCCTGATTTGGTCAGGTTATAGGATCTTCGCCACTAATCTATGACGAAACAGAAATATTCATCATAAAAAGTGATCTTCTATGATGATTTTGGATTTGTCATTAAGATTTTTGTCATAGAAGTGGATATTTCTAGTAGTGACCTGAGCCTTGACCACCACTATGCCGTAGACCTAGATTAGGAGCATAGGTGGCTCTATGTCCCCAATAATGAGTGGCAGCTACTATCGACTTTTTCTCATGACCGGCTGTGTCCTAACACACTAGAATCATGGTCAAGGACGCCAACCCTGTCGGAACCACAACATTTGTGCTTATTGTATGATGGGATCAAGAAACTAAAAGACATCGGATTTATGGCGCTGAGGGTGATCCATACCTTCTTCATCCATTGGGTACTCCCCATAAAGATGAGGGGCCATCCCTAGTTGGAGTTCCAAGGCGTGAGGGATGCTACAATTGGGTCGAGCATCCCCATCCACGTGGAGGAGGTAGGAAATCTAATGATGATAGCTATTGGAGTGTCCACGTTAGATCATGGCGATGGGGAGGCCCTGGATGCCTTCCACGTCCACCTCTGACAGATGGACCTCTCGTCGGCGTGGTATCTCATCCACCACTAGTTCCCCCTATGAATGTGGATCATCACCATTGTAAGGAAAATGGACCCTAGGCCCATTCACTTTGGATTTTGATGTTTGATGACCAACACAACCAAATTGGACTAATGAGTTTGCAAGTGATTATTTTGTAGTTCAATAGGATGCAAGACGTGACTTGGACAAAGGTGACGTGATGATCCGATGATCAACACCATAAGCAAAACCTTAGAAGCACAAGAGAAGACCCAAGATATCAAGCAAAGTTCAAGCACGAAGATACGAACCAAGCCAGACACAAGATCACGAAGAAACAAGCTCATAGAGGTGGTAGGACGCTGCACAGGACACTCCGATGCATAGGACGCTGCACCTGATGCTACATAGGACGCTGCACCGGACGCTCCAATCAAGAGGGTCGGCAACAGCAGAGTCAACAGCAGCGACCAAACGCTACATAGGATGCTGCATAGGACGCTCCGATGCATAGGATGCTGCACAGACACTGCACAGGACGCTGAGTGCCAGAGTCCGGTCAACATCAGTAAGATTCTAGAGAGCTGTTTTCGTGACCGGACACGTCCGGTCAGTGCTGACCGGACGCTGGTCAGAGTCCGGTCTGTAGCAGAAAAGCGGGATTTCATCCCCAACGGCTACTTTCTCAGTGGGGCTTATAAATAGACCCCCCAACCAGCCATTTGTGGTGCGTGGAGCTGAGGAAACATACCAAGGGTGTTGATACACCATTTTAGTGATCTCCACTTGCATAGTGCTTAGTGATTCATTAGGTGATTAGCATAGGTGCTTTGCGAAGTGCTTAGGTTGATTAGACCACCGCTTATGCGCTTGCTCTAGGTTTAGGCCTAGTGTTTAGTGAGGTTTGCATACCTCTTGCCACTCGGTGCTTGTGAGCACCATTGTTGTACATTGGAGGGGCTTTTAGTCTTGTGAGATCACACCAACCGCGTTTGTGGTGTGGCCACCACCATGTACCAGAGGGAACAAGGCCCGTGGCGTTTCGGCCAAAAGCTTGATAGTGAAGACGGCGGGGAGCATCCGGGAGAGGTTTGCCAGAAGGCACGTCGGAGACCCACTTGCGCGTGGGGAAGGCCCGAGGCTATCCATAGAGTTACTCGACCGGGAGCTTGGCCCTTGCGAGGGATTCCTTGCGAGGGGCTCCAACGAGGACTAGGGGGAAGCTTGCGCGCTTCTCGATACCTCAGTAAAAATACTAGAGTCATCGATGGGAGTTTGCATATCTCTACCTTGCTCTTTAGCTTCCGCATTTACATTGATTGAATTATTCCTTTTGCGGTAGAGATAGCAACACACTAGCAAAACCATAGCTGGACATTTAGATAGTTTATCTTTTGCATAGGTTTTGCTAAGGTTAGAAAAAGAGGCCATAGTTTAGAGTTAGAATTTTAAGTTGCCTAATTCACCCTCCCCTCTTAGGCGTCATGGTCCCTTCAATTGGTATTAGAGATGGTTGGCTCAAATTAGGACTTTTGGCTTAACCGCCATTGAGTCGACGCTATTTAGAGTGGTTGGGATGGATACCTCTAGGCATCCACACTTTGACGGCACTAACTTCCCTTATTATAAGGCTAGAATGGCTTGCCACCTTCAGGTGGTTGATTTGGGTGTTTGGAGAGTCACTCGTGATGGGATGAAACCCATTAAGAATCCCAAAAACCCACAAAGAGTGATGAAAAAGAAATGCATTTCAATGCTAGAGCTAAAAATTGCTTGTTTGAATCATTTAGCATGGATGTGTTTAACCAAGTGTTCACTTTAAATACGGCACATGAAATTTGGTTAAAACTCCAAGAGCTCCATGACGGCACGAGTAATGTCCGTGAGCAAAAACATTGTCTAGCTAAACAAAATTATGATTCCTTTACAATGAATAATGATGAACTTGTTCGTGATATGTATTCTTGTTTGAATCTAATTATCAATGAGCTCCATTCAATAGGATTAATAAAGCTAGATGATGTAGACATCGTGAGGAAGATCATCTCTGTGCTACCACAAAAGAAATATACAAGCATCATCACCACCCTTCATAATATGGAGGACTTGAGCACCATGACCCCGGGCATAGTCATTGGCAAGATAGTGGCATTTGAAATGTCATGTAAGATGGGTCAAGAAGAAGCTTCTTCATTAAGCAAAGGCAAAGCTCTCGCATATAGCGAGAAAAAGAAGATGAAGGGCAAGCAAGTTGAGACAAGCTCAAGCTCAAGCTCCTCAAGTGAAGATGAAGAAGAAGATGAGGACGATGATGATGATGATGAAGATTCAAGTGATGATCAATCTTCCTCCTCCACCTCCGACCTTGATGAAGAATCAATCAAATTAATCAACAAGGTGGAGAAGATGATCCAAGGTGTCAATGTCAAGGGTGTGCCCATCCAAATTCAAGATCTCATTTTCACTAATCAAAGAAACAAGCAAAGAAAGAGAGGATGCTATGGATGCGGTGAGTTGGGGCACTTTGTGAAAGTTTGTCCAAACAAGCCCACACCCAAGACAAAGAAGAAGGCATGCAAGAACCAAGCCCTCACATCAATAAGATCATGGGATGATTCTTCAAGTGAAGAAGAACATCATCACAAGAGGCGAGGCCGCAAGCACTCATCATCAAGCTCTTCTCGTGTGTGCCTTATGGCATGAGGTAACGAAAGCTCATCCTCTAGTGAGAGTGATAGTGATGATGATATGCCTTCTTATGATGAAATTGTGCAACAAAATCTTAATTATGCTAAAGTTTGCACTAGTCAACAAAAGAAGCTCAAAAGTTTAAAAGAAAAGCTCGATAGTTCACAAGAAGCATACAAAACTTTGCTTGAACAATATGAGAACTTTGCTAACCTCAATGTTGAACTATCTACTAAAATTGAGCAACTTAAGACTAGTTCAATAACAAATGAATGCACAATCAATGATGAGCAAGTTGTAAAGAAAAATAAAAAATTAAAAGAAAAGTTAGCTAGCTCACAAGATGCTTATAAAAGTTTGCTTGCAAAAATAGAAACCATGTGCAAACATTGTGATGAGCTAACTAATAAAGTTGCTAATCTTGAAGCCATTAGTACAACCCCCACCAAGGCATCTAAAAAGAAAAGTTCTATCTTTAACATGTCTAAAAAGGATGCCTCTACTTCTTGTAATGATTTATGTTTAGACTCATCTTTGTGCAACCAAGTTTGTGTTGAGAAAGTTGTTGTAGATACATGCACACAAGAGGTTACAAAGGAGAATGAGCAACTCAAGCAAGAAGTAGCTCGCCTCACCAAGGACTTGACTCAAGTGAAAGGCAAGCCAAAGCAAACCCAACTTCATTAAGATAACACCGTCAAGGGAGTGAAGAAGCTTGATGAAGGACAAACCATGGTTTGTTACGTCTGCCACAAGGAAGGTCACAAGTCCTATGAGTGCAAGGTGAAGAATGGGGGAGGAGCAAAGAAGAAAGAGAAGAAGCAAACAAGCAAGCTCTCCAACACCTACACCAACAAGGTGGACAAGAAGGCCTCCACACCTTATCTCTTGAAGAAGAAGAAAAATAACAAGGTGGTGGCCATCAAGGTGAACAAGCAAGCCAACAATGGGGTCAAATGCTTTTGGGTGCCAAAGGAAATCATTTCCAACATGAGGAGCACCAAGAAGATTTGGATCCCGAAAGAGAAGTGAGAAGTCAAAGGACTTCGAGGAATTTGGAGACTTGGCAAAGCATGGGTGCATTTCATGGGGTGCATCATAATGGACAAAATCATTGCCAAGTAGGTTAGTGAATACTATGGACCCAAATTCCCCTTCCCATGTTAGGTAACTAGATGTTATTACTTTCAATTGGTACTTCCTTCAAGCAGTATTTCTTATAAATTGGTATCTTTAAGCATCTAGTTACTTTTCATGCCTAGGTTTGCATTTGCATGCTTATATCTTTTGTCATGTATACACTAGGTATTTCATATGGTAGGCTTGCTCGGTTTCATTCTTATTTCTTGGAGCAATCCTACATGGTTTTAAATTGCTTTGGAGCATGGCACATAGCTTTTCCTTCAATTGTTCATCTAATATGTGCCAAAGTCCAAATTGTAGATAATTTCTCCCGAATATCGCCTTCGAAAATGACTCTCACATTCATGTGATGACATTTTTCAAGTGGTATTTTTTATTCTTAAATCAATGTGCATGTTTCCTACAAGTAATCCATACTTGTGTGCACAAATTTAGGGGGAGGTTAATCTACAAGTTGGATGCTTTGAGACTAACACCTTTTCAAGCTTATCATGTGTGTAGTAGTCTCATTGCAAGGAAAATGGAGTCCCCGGAGTCAAGCATCATACTTCAAATATCCACCACCGATTGCAAGTGGTAGAAATCAAATTGATTCCTACATGTGGTATTTCTAAACCAATATCATCATGTTGATTTCATTTTGGTATTTATATGCTTTCTCCGTGCATTATATAGATTAAATTCCCTTGTGCAATACTTTGCCAATTATGCATATGCTTTGCCTTCTATCATATGTATGCATATATTTAGGGGGAGCTTAATCTATATAATGTGAGAGTCAAATTGTGTGACCTATTCCACTCTACATACAAAGGATCACAAAGTTTGACCCTCCCTTGTGCTACTAATGTCTTCCTTTTCGGTGTTTGATTCCAAAGGGGGAGAATTTAGAGGACCAAAAGCAAGCATTAATTTGTAGAAATGGTCCGAGAAAGGGAGGATAGTGGATTATGGATTAGCCTATGTAATGGGGAGAATTTGTAGGAAGCAAGGCTTAAATCCATAATACCACATGGGGACATTTGCAAGGGCAAGATAAGTTTTTATATAATCTTACAAGTAGTATCTTTTAGCATCATATAATCTTGCCCCTTGCATTGCATCCTAGCAAGTAGGTAGTTTTTAAATTTCAAAATTCTATTATTTGTTTGCTTTGGTCGTGTTGTCATCAATCACCAAAAAGGGGGAGATTGTAAGGAAAATGGACCCTAGGCCCATTCACTTTGGATTTTGATGTTTGATGACCAACACAACCAAATTGGACTAATGAATTTGCAAGTGATTATTTTGTAGTTTAATAGGATGCAAGATGTGACTTGGACAAAGGCGACGTGATGATCCAATGATCAACACCATAAGCAAGACATTAGAAGCACAAGAGAAGACCCAAGATATCAAGCAAAGTCCAAGCACGAAGATACGAACCAAGCCGGGCACAAGATCGTGAAGAAATGAGCTCACAGAGGTGACAAGCACAAGACGCTCTGATGCATAGAACGCTGCATCGGACACTGCATAGGACGCTGCACCGGACGCTCCGATCAAGAGGCTCAGCAACGCAAAGTCAACAGCAGCGACCGGACGCTGCACAGGACGCTACACAGTACGTTGCACCGGACGCTCCGATGCACAGGACGCTGCATTGGACACTGCATAGGATGCTGAGTGTCAGAGTCTAGTCAACATCAGTAAGGTTCTAGAGAGCCATTTTCGTGACCGAACGCGTCCGGTCAGTGCTAACCGGACGCTGGTCAGAGTCCGATCAGTAGTAGAAAAGTGAGATTTCATCCCCAACAGTTACTTTCTTAGTGGGGCTTATAAATAGACCCCCCAACCGGCCATTTGAGGTGTGTGGAGCTGAGGAAACATACCAAGGGTGTTGATACACC
Source organism: Miscanthus floridulus (assembly GCF_019320115.1). Lineage (NCBI taxonomy): Eukaryota > Viridiplantae > Streptophyta > Magnoliopsida > Poales > Poaceae > Miscanthus > Miscanthus floridulus. The sequence goes on from NC_089596.1 coordinate 34,762,937, forward strand.
ATTTTAGTGATCTCCACTTGCATAGTGCTTAGTGATTCATTAGGTGATTAGCGTAGGTGCTTTGCGAAGTGCTTAGGTTGATTAGACCACCGCTTATGCGCTTGCTCTAGGTTTAGGCCTAGTGTTTAGTGAGGTTTGCATACCTCTTGCCACTCGGTGCTTGTGAGCACCATTGTTCTACATTGGAGGGGCTTTTAGTCTTGCGAGATCACACCAACCGCATTTGTGGTGTGGCCGCCACCGTGTACCGGAGGGAACATGGCTTGTGGTGTTTCGGTCGGAAGCTTGATAGTGAAGACGGCGGGGAGCATCTGGGAGAGTCTTGCCGGAAGGCACGTCGGAGACCCACTTGCGCGTGGGGAAGGCCCGAGGCTATCCATAGAGTTACTTGACCGGGAGCTTGGCCCTTGCGAGGGATTCCTTGCGAGGGACTCCAACGAGGACTAGGGGGAAGCTTGCGCGCTTCTCGATACCTCGGTAAAAATACCAGAGTCATCGATGGGAGTTTGCATATCTCTACCTTGCTCTTTAGCTTCCGCATTTACATTGATTGAATTACTCCTTTTGCGGTAGAGATAGCAACACACTAGCAAAACCGTAGCTACACATTTAGATTATCTTTTGCATAGGTTTTGCTAAGGTTAGAAAAAGAGGCCATAGTTTAGAGTTAGAATTTTAAGTTGCCTAATTCACCCCCCCTCTTAGGCGTCACGGTCCCTTCAACCATACTGCTATTCATGTTGTTTATCTTCATTTTACTGAATATGCGAGCAATGCTCACACTAGCTAGTATGCGTTTATGTTGTTTAATTTAACTAGTATTTGGAATTTGCCTACTTTCTCAATAGGTGAATGTGGGCATGACGGTGTCTTGAGCCTCAATGGCCCTAGAGCCTGGTTCTTCATCCGTGGTTGCGCTCGAAAAGTGTCCCACGAGGCATCCCCTGATGGCGTAGCCACTCACGATTCTGTGTCGTGCTACGCCGGTTAGTTCAGTAAGTCATTTGCATTCTCAATCCGATCCCTCTCCCCCTTATCCTATATGGGCTTTAACTTGGCTTGCATTGTGCAGTGCTTTCTCCATGACGGTGCCATCCCCGATCATGGGGCTTCCACCTGATGTTGCCAGAGAGTCATCTCATTACCGCATGACGGCGCCATCCCCAGTTGAGGAACTAAGGACGTGGATCTTGACCCTATAGCTATGTATGCAATCCGCCTATGACACGGCCTTCCTTGTGGAAACAATGGACAATCTGGTCACCGCAAAAGAGTTCCTCCAAGCTCTATCGGCCCGCCTTCGAGCCGTGGTGACTGAAGTCATTCTTCAAGGGGCTACCATGGTGCTAGCTGCTGCCTAGTTTTAGATTGACGTAGCAATGAATGTCCAGGTGGTGGAGCGGGGTTTTTCATTGGGTTCGATGGATGATGACATCACCAATCTGATCGAGAGTTTCGAGCCAGCCACCAATGCCATCTTACCAAAGGTGGACATTGAGTTGATCTTGCATGGCAAACTTGACCCTTGATCTGTGGGACATATCAGTAGTATTAGTAGTCATGAATAGGTTTGATCTGTGGCACGCCCATGCAAATATGTGAACTCTTATTTGCATGTTGGTGTTAACTTTCGTTGAACTTTGTATTAGGTGGGTTAAACTCTATTGATCATGGGGTAGCTCAGGTCCTTTGGTCATTTTGTAGATGGTTTCTAGCCCCTATTGGTTGCTTTTCACTATAGATTTCTTTCTAGTTGTCTTTGATCTGATCAATAATATGCTAAACATTCATGAGTGCCTTTGATCACTGTTGAACACAACTCATGTCTTCAATAAATTTTGTTGACCTTGAAAGAACCATGCAGCAAGGAGTTTATCTAAAAAAGTCTCGCCTCGATCTAATGCAGAACGGAGGAGCCATAGCTGTTGACTTTTACTACGAACGTAAGATAGTCCGCCCGCTGAGTATTTGATCTCATAGGACATAATAAAGTGTCATATAGAGTAGCAATTAGTCTACCCCTTGACTATTGTGACTGCTTGGATTGGAGTGAAATAAGTACATAAAAGACCTATCATAACCGCACTAGGTATTCAGGTATCAAGCGTGTCATGGTGGTCAAAAGCTCTTTCTCTGGATTCACTTCTTGTGTCTAGCTTTGTTGCCGCATTCGCTTCACTCTCGTCAGCCATGCAAGGTCTATATGAAAGGAGCGCCCCCTCTTCCCTCATCTGATAGCATTTTCATCAATCGTCTACCTTATGGCTCCCCCCTCACCCATTTGCATTTTCCCAACCGCGTTCGATGCTGGTTTGAGGATCTGAATAAAGGTAATGTGCTTCATATCAAACCGTACTATTTGTATGAACTTATTATTGCGTTCCATGCTGGTTTGAGGATCTCGATTGACATTTATTCTAACCAAAATCATGCTTATAGATGCCAACTAGTTACCATACCATGGATGTTTACTCTACAACAAACGATCACGACTTTCCCCTGACCATGTTCGTCTATGATATTAGACAAAATGACATTTACCTATTTCTTGTAAACCATATGTTCGCATGATAGTCCGAGCAGCGTAAATTTGAACGTGCTGAACATGTAACTCTTATACTCAGCTATGAGTAAAACTTTTGCCTGATCAGTTGTGCTACAAATAGGAGCTGCACCATCTGTGGCTGCATGCTTGAAGTAGTAAGGTAGGAGTAGTTAGATTCATGAAGCGACAACTTCAAACAAGCTAAGGGAGTGTAGACGATCAGAACCGATGAAACCATGTAGCCATCTCTAGCTATCTGCTGCCCCTCGACTGCTACGAGCATGCGACTCCTTGCATTGGACTGCACTATACTTCACTAGATGATAGAAGATCCGACCATCTAAAATATTCACTACCTAGATACTAGTAATGCTAAACGTGGTGCGTTCGTGTCAGAATCCTATTCCAGCCCTGGCATCCTTGTGTGTACAAAGCCTAGCCTTACTCCCATTGTTTTTATGGTCACCTCACTTCCATTGTTTTACTCCTCATTGCATTGTGCGAAAGCCTTCGCCTTGCATGTCTCGCAAAGTCCCCACCTCTAGCTCTCCATTGGTTCCATGAAGGCCATCCCTGTGAAGTGCTCTAGGTCCTCCTCGAGGAACCATGGCTAGGCTCTAGTCCATGCTTCCTCTAATGCCTTGGCACACCCTGTTTTGATGCCTCCTCGTACCCTACTTGACTGCTGGTACCTGTCGCGCTCCCACACGCCATCTCCAAGGCTACCATTTGTCTCCCCGTCGCCCACAATGACACCATTAACGCCTCTAGGACCATTGGTTCCATCGCCACCGCCACTCCCGGTGTGGTCCACCTCACTATCATTGCAGGCCCTGTCATGGTCCCACATGTCGTCTCCTAGGCTGGCATTGGTCTCCCCATCGCCCACAATGATGATGTTGATGCCACCAGCACTGGTGGTTCGCTCGTCACTACCGCTCTTGGTGTGGTCCACCTTGCCATCATCATAAGCACCATCGTGGTCCTGCACGCCATCCCCTAGGGTGGCATTAGTCTCCCTATTGCCCACAACGATGACGTTGATGCCACCAGCACCAGTGGTTTGCATGCCACTGCCGCTCCTAGTGTGGTCCACCTCGCCATCATTGGTGGCCCCATCATGGTTGAGCTCACCATTGTCGGATCTGCTCCCAGCGCCCCACGGTGGGAGCGGGTCTCCTATAACATCATGGTCCCACTCCCTGTTCATCGAGGACATGTCCAAGGGCTCTACGGTGGTGGCCCCATTGTGGTCCAGCTCGCCTTTGCCGGATCCGCTCTAGGCGCACCACGGCAAGAGCAGGTGAAGTGATCCTCTGGTTCAACGTGGTGGATAGGTTTGCTGATTTCAACCTAGACAGGTTTACCTTGTAGGCATTGGATTTTGATTGGGCCTATTGGTACCCTTATTGCTTAGAGCTAGGATGGCACAGCTCATTAAATTAATTAGTAGTATCAAGTCATGTAAACATTTGTAGTTAGGACGAGTACGCTGTCGGGTGCTCATTACTACTACAAAGTCATGTTAATCATCTGTAGTTAGAACTAGTATGTTTATGTAGTAGTTGTATGACTTTGAGTAGTGTGGCACATTTCTCCTCTTATTATGGTCGATGAAGGCATGGTTATGTAGTATGAACTCGTATCGTTGTTGTACTCCACATAATATATATGAAGTCTGGTTTGATGTTATGTTATCTTTCTAGTAGCACTGCTCTCCTCTTATTATGCATGTAGCCATGCCTAACTTTGCAAAACAAACCAAGACCTAGGAATAGGTGCCTAATCTTTTATGCCACCAAAGCATAGTCCGACCATGTTGTATTAGACGAGGCCAGACCATATATTAGGTGTTCGGCCAGCTCTTTTATCTTGGACATGCAAAATCAATAACCAAAGGACAGTCCACCCCCTTGTTTTGCCATAGGCCGGGCATGCAAAAAAGGGTGTAGAAGCGGAAGGCCAACAAGATAAGTTAGGTGATGGTTTGAACTTAGTTAATTTTGGTATGTATCTGGATGTCAATAATGCCGATGTATCTCAATCTGTAATTGGCAGTGCGCTTGTTTATTCAGTATTTGTTCAGTGTTTATATCAGTTAGTTCATTTCGTCATAGTGGTGTTAATTGTTCAAAGAAAGCCATTACCTGTGCGCCCTCATCAAAATCACATTCCAAAATACATGAAAAGCACTAAAATAGTTAAAACCACCATTATATTGATTCCTAATATTTACTATCTAGGAACATGAGGCCATTAGAAACAGACCAAAAGTACACTACAACACACCTGCCATTGTACTACTACTAGTTCCTACTACACCTACTGCTACTGTACTAATTAACACCTACTGATCGATGCTGCTGCCCCCATCGTCGCCGTTGTGCCTGTCCTTCTCGTCATCGTCCTACTCTAACGAGGAGTCATCCTCATACTCCATGATCATGTTGGAGGATGGAGGGTTGAGCCTATGCTTCTTGTAGCGCGGCATGGGGGCAAACCCCAGTAGAATGGTCTCGATGATGTGGTCCACCTCTTCCACCGGCGCCTCCTCCTTCTCATTGTTGGTGAACTCCCCTTCATCTTCGGTGGGCTCCTCCACCGACAAATAGATACTCCTCGTGCTTGAGGCTCGATGTTGGTTGATTCACCTCCTCACCGTCCTCATCTTCGTAGTCAATGGAATACTTGCCGAATGACTAGTGCCCCATTACTCGCTCTACGCTGTAGTTGGTGCCTGTCGACGAAATATGGTCGGCAGTCTACCTAGGGGTATACCCAAGGTAGTAGATTGTTGGCAGACAGATGCGCAAGCCACAAACAAGATGGTGACGCAAGATAGACACGAGGTTTTATCCAGGTTCGGCCGCCAAGAGGGCGTAATACCTACGTCCTGTGTCTGATTTGTATTGCTGTATGTCAATGAGAGATGATTTTTAGAGGGATCCCATGCCCACCTTATATAGTCTGGGGGGCAGGGTTACAGATCTGGAAACCAATCCTAGTCAGTTACAATTGCTATATGTGGCCAGATAAGGATTCTTATTCTAACCGACCAGGATCCTGCTTGATCTCCAAATCCGCCTTGACTCCTTGTGCGGGACTCCGATCAAGTTGGTTGGGCCGCACGTCGTCTTTCGGGTAGACCGGACCTGTCGATCTGGGCCAGCCCAAGCTTAGCCGTAAGGGTATAGGGGTTAATACCCCCACAGCTAGTCCCCGAGCACCATGTATTATGCTGAGACACACCATTTTAACCTTCTCTGACAAGTAAGGCTTGAGTTCTTGACATTTCTGACCACTGTCATTGCCAGAGAAGTAAGTTGTCCAAAGAATGTATGGTGCTCTTAAGAAAAAAGAAAAAGATTTCCATTCTGAGAAGTGTGCCCACTTGTATTTCTAGAAAGAAATGTAAGTGGTCTTGAAGCCTAGCGTCCTTGAATCGTCAGAGGTGTAGGGGTAAAAAAAACAACACATTCACCGCAAGGTGAAGTGTGCCCACTTAGTCCCCGAGCCTGGTAGTAGGTGACGTAGGCACGTGGTGCCAGGGTCCAAAAAGAATTCCCGGTTAAGTTGAGAACCCAATTGTCGTACAAACAAAAACAAGATGCACCGGCAGGTGCATCGTACCGACGTAGTCCCTGAGCTTGCTTGAAGGTGATGTATGAACCTTGTAGCAAGGTCTAAATAAATGTCTCTCAACTGTATGTGAGTACAACTCACATGTAGCCGAGGAGAACCATTCTCCGAGCAGTGGTCGGGACAGCCCCCGAGCACATTGATAATCCTTACAATCATTCAAAGCACAGGGGTCAGTTAAAACACATTCACCGCAAGGTGAAGTGTGCCCACTTAGTCCCCGAGCCTGGTAGTAGGTGACGCAGGCACGTGGTGCCAGGGTCTAAAAAAGAATTAGCACCGAAATTAAAAATACAATCGTTGTACAGGCGATACAAGATGCACCGGTAGGTACATCGTACCGACGTAGTCCCCGAGCTTGCTGAAAGGCATAATATCAGCCTTGTAGCAAGGTCTAAATAAATGTCTCTCAACTGTATGTGAGTACAAATCACATGTAGCCGAGGAGAACTATTCTTCGAGCAGTGGTCGGGACAGTCCCCGAGCACATCAGTTATCGGAGCAGTCCCCGAGCACGTCAGTGGTCGGAGCAATCCCCGAGCACGGTAGTGGTCAGAGAAGTCCCCGAGCACATCAGTGGTTGGAGCGACCCCCGAGCATGGTAGTGGTCTTGGCAATCCACGAGCACAACAGTGGTCTGAGCAGTCCCCGAGCACGGCAGTGGTTTGGGCGGTCTCCGAGCATTGTAGGAGTCTGATCCATCCTTGAGCACAAAACAAGCATAAAAAATACGAACGCCATTGATGTATTTATTTGGTGTATTTATTTATCTCCCTTCTCTGCCAAGTCTAGTCTAACACGCCTGGTCAAAAAAGCAGATGGGTATAGTGCGTCATTCTGTCTTCTTACTCTTTTCTAGCAAATAGTCGCTTGGCACCTGTATGGAGGTGCGTCAGTGTGGGCCCTCTTACACTATCCACGAAAAGGCGCGTACACTAGTACCGAAGGGGCGCATTTATTGGCGTAAATCTCAAGGTTGTGTGAACAACCGTCTGCGGCGCGTACGCATGTCTCCCAATAATCTCAGGCGGACGAAACGACGGAGCTCTTTGTTATTTATAATGTAGATCTGGTAAGTTACTCATATCATTCCCCATTGTCATTCGCCGCCGCGACCTTCTTCTTCCTCTTGCCGAACCCTATTCCTCCGAAAATCATCGCTAACCCCCTCGCCACCGCATCCACCCCCTTAGTAAAGACAGACTAATGGTGAAGAGAGACGCCCAGAAGAAAGACGGAGTCATGGTGAAGGAGTGGTGGAAATCGTGGAGCAATGAGCAGACCATCGAAGACCTCATTGCCATGGGAGTGCTCCACAACAAGGCACTCGCGGGATGGCGCATGCCGGAAGGAGAAAGCTTCCCCGATCCACAACCAGGTGAGATTGTGGTGTTCGAGGATTTCTTCAAATGGGGTTTCGAGGTTCCAGTGCACCCTTTCCTTTAGGGTCTCTGCTTGTACTACGAGATTGGGATTTGCAATCTGCATCCCAACTCGATTCTTCTTGTCTCCACCTTCATCCATCTCTACGAGGCTTATGGTGGCTTCCAGCCCCATTTTGACCTCTTTTGCCACCTATTTTGTCTGCGAAAGAAAGGGAGCGGTGGCTCAAAGATAGCCGGGGGTGTCTACCTCAATCTTCATGATGGCATGAAGACCCAGTACCTACACTACCCCTGGAACACCTCGCTGGACGAATGGTACAAGAAGTGGTTCTACATCCGTGAAGAGCCGAACACAATCACCCTCTGCGACGTGGGGTTGATTCCGAAGAGGAAGAATAGCTAGTTATACATGTAGCTAGAGGCAGCGTTTCACAGGCCGTAGGGCTGGACCTGGTGGTTCTCCATCAAGGCTTCGTACTCGGAGAGCCAGAGACCCATCGTAGGGGCTGGCCGGCGACGAGCGGAGCGCCCTTCGGGAGTAGATATGACCACGAGATCTGTACTGAGTCGTGCAAGACGACTGGTCCAAGCTGGTCGGGTAGATCTATTATGGGGAGCGGTTACCTGCTCGTTAGGTTGACTTTGAATCGTACTTACCAGAGCTAGGGTTTCAGTGAGTTTGGCACTGACCCGATCGATGGAGTTGAGCAGGTCGGTGTTGTCGATCTACTTCACTTTGTAGTGGGGAAGCGGACGACGAGTCATCAGCGTGGCTGAAGATGATGCAGGCATGGTCGGAGCCAGATGTACCGTGGTCAGAGCCAGATCCATCGTGGTCGGAGCCATACCCGTCGTGGTCAGAGCCGTAGCCGATGTAGGTGAAGCAGTGGTCGGCGCAGATTGAATCCATGCCTCCTCCATGGTCATGGCGATGAAGTCGTCGGAGCCGGTGGTCCAGGTGATCTGGCCAACGGTGAACGTGAGGCCGTTCAGCGTAGCCATGGAGGCGGAGACAATGACCATCTTGTTTGCTTGGAGAGCAGTACGCACACCCCCTACCTGGCGCGCCACTGTCGACGAAATATGGTCGGCAGTCTACCTAGGGGTATGCCCAAGGTAGTAGATTGTCGGCAGACAGATGCGCAAGCCACAAATAAGACGGTGACGCAAGACAGACACAAGGTTTTATCCAGGTTCGGCCACCAAGAAGACGTAATACCTACGTCCTACGTCTGATTTGTATTGCTATATGTCAATGAGAGATGATTTTTAGAGGGATCCCCTGCCTGCCTTATATAGCCCGGGGGGCAGGGTTACAGATCTAGAAACCAATCCTAGTCAGTTACAATTGCCATATGTGGCTAGATAAGGATTCTTATTCTAACCGACTAGGATCCTGCTTGATCGCCAAATCCGCCTTGACTCCTTATGCGGGACTCCGATCAGGTTGGTTGGGCCACATGTCGTCTTTCGGGTGGACCGGACCCATCGATCCGGGCCGGCCCAAGCTTAGCCATAAGGATATAGGGGTTAATACCCCCACAGCGCCGGTGAGTAGGGATTAAAGGTGATGTGATGCACGGGTAAGTTGAGTATGTATGAGAAAATATGCTAGTCGGTGGTGCTCTCTACAGCCTATTGGTCATTTTAAAGAGGGGAGCTTAGTAGTTGCTCTCCCACATGACACAACTCTTGAGGCTTCGCGGTTGGTTGGCATCCCCCGTTTCACATTTTGACTCCTGGGTTTGGATATAGTGTACATTCAATCCATCCGGTAATCTAAACCGTGTCGTCGTTGCGAGTTCCCACGACAGTTCGTAGAGTGTATTTATGAAATCCTACTATAACCCCTACTCAGCCACCTCCCCCGCCTCCTCCTCAATCATCCTAAGTTGATCGTGCCACTCCCCTCTCCAGCCCACCATCTCGCCACCGTCCACATGCCGTAGCTCCATCCATGCCGGCAATCATGTCACTGATGGTGCTCCCTACCAATGTGCAAATTGAGATCACCGGCCACCTCGCTATGACCTTGGATCGGCCCATGGATGACCTCCGTAGCCTATGGGCGACCTGCTCATCCCTACGCCGCATCTGTGGCCACCCCACCAATAGTCGACGTTTGGCATTGGATCGGTTCAAACGTGGGAGGACGGGGCCCGACCCCGTCAACTACTATGCCCTCCTTGCTAACCTAACCCAAGTCAACAACCTAGAGGCTTGCTTCCTCACCAGGATACAAACTTGATTCATGGAAAAGCGCAGCCTCCACCATGCCTCGATGATCTCACCTGTGCCATCGATGGCGGGAACAATCTGGCAGCCTATCTGGTCACCATATTGCTCTATAGGCACAATGGTGGTGCCAGCAATGATGACACTCCGAGGTGGTGCATGATGGGTCAAGAGTGAGGAAGAATCATGGGCGGAGGCGGCAGACAAATGAGTAGGTGGATAAGCAACAATGGGTGTGTGATGGGCCGCCGCCCGACTGTCAAAGTGATCTACAATACGATGTGGGGACGGTTGTCGCTGCCGCTGCCGGCATAGGTGCGCGGCGATTTTCCTTGCGTAGGCGGTGGTTGTAGCAATGCAGACGGATGGGAAGGAAGGGCTATGTATTACAACGAGGACTGTAGGCTTCGCCAAGAAATGCATTTTTTGAATGGGAATTTGGAATAAGAGACTAGTAATTCACTCTTTTCGTGCGAGAGTGAATTACTCCCTCCATCCTAAAATATAGTGTATTCTAGCATTTGAAATTTGTCCTCAAATATAGTATATTCTATAGCTTATGATTTTCTGTTGCTTTTGTTTTTCTGTTGTTTTATTTCAATTATATTTGTTTCCTTTAGGGATTTAACGATAGTACTAGTACGAAATAGGTTTCCCTGTATAACGTGAGATATGTCTGGCCTGATCAAATTTACAATGCTCAGACTTTCTTATGTGTGCAGTCAAATTTGAATAGCTATGTGGCTCCTCCGTTAGGCATTAGATCAACGTGAGACCGGATCAGATGAATTCTGTTATGCATGTTTACCGCACTACAGATCAGTTAGAGAACCAGAAAGAAACCTATAGGCAAAACCAACCAACAAGGGCTAGAAACCAGCTACCAAATGACCCCTGGTTCAGTAGTAGTAGTCATGAGTGGCTTTGATCTATGTTGAACCCAACTCGTCTTATTTTTGTGACTGCTTCAGTCTTCAGTCTATAACTTGTTAGTCTTCAGCCTTCAGTCTGCCCCTCGGCTGTCATGACTGCTTGTGTGCTCCTGCATTGCCACATAGACGCACGCGCGTGGGTGGTGTTAGCAGCGTGTTGCAGTAGGGACATCACCTCATGGCCCATCACATTGACGTGACGTGGCCAAGACACACCGCCAAAAAACTCAAACTTCTCATTGCTCGTTGGTTGTGGGGTGTGGTACTTTGTATTAGGTGGGTTGAACTCTATTGAGCGTGGTGTAGCTTAGGTCATTTAGTTTCTATTTGTTTTTTTGTTGCCTTGGTGTCTTTGTCAATCTTTGTCGAACATGCAAGAACCTTGCAGCGAGGAGCAAGTCTCGCCTTAGTCTAATGCAGAACTAAGTAGCCATTGGTGTTGAAATGTTATTACACACATAAGAAAGTCCGACCTCTATACATTTGGTCATGTTTGATAGTATCCTCCATAGTTTTTCCCCATTTGGACGTGTCTGTCACGTAAGAAACTCCCAACTCCCATCATAAGGAAGATACATCAAATGCAATGTGACAAAACATAAAATGGAACTTTATTTACTCCTCTACTAATGACTCCAAGAACAAGGGAACATAGGACTAAAGTATAACAACAAAGATCCTAGGGTGTTTGGTTTAGGTGACTAAAAGAGACTAAAGCAGTTAAAAAGGACCAGAATGCCCATATTGATTGCCTAGGATCTTTGCTACCGCCGTAGTTTGAGGGGCAGGGGTGTCTTTTTTGGCCCTCTGCATGTCTATGTTTACTTTTTTTCAAATTTGTATTAGGTGGGTTAAACTCTGTGGAGCATGGTGTAGATCAAGTCCTTTAGTCATTTGGTAGATGGTTTCTAGCCCCTATTGGTTGGTTTTGCTTGCAAATTTCTTTCTGGTTCTCTTTCTAATCTGTAGTATGGTAAACATGCATAATGGAATTCATCCGATCAAGTCTTGCATCGATCTAATGCCTAAAGAAGGAGCCACATAGCTATTCAAATTTTACTGCACACGTAAGAAAGTCTGAGCATAATAAATCTGACCGGGCTAGACACATCTCACATTATATAGGGAAACCTGTTTCGTATGAGTACTTTCGTTGAATCCCTAAAAGAAACAAATAAAATTGAAACAAAACAATAGAAAATCAAAAGCTACATAATACAATATATTTGATGAGCTCGAACTACTTCAGCAGTACTTTTTAGCAAATGTACAGTGTTTTCCTCTCACAACAAATTAGCATAAGCCAAATTTCAGTGAATAATTCATTCTTGCATGTAAAGAGTGAACTACTAGTTCTTATTCCAAGTTGCCATGCAAACAACTCAAATTCACGGTGAAGCCTATAGTCCTAGCTGCAATATACAACCCTTCCTTCCCATCCGTTTGTATCGCCGCAAGCGCCACCTACGCACGGAACATCGCCGCGCACCTGTACTAGCGGCGGCGGCGACAACTTTCCCTAGGCCCACCTTGTTTCGTGGATCACCCTGACGGCCACCTCGCAGCAGCACAGCACACACCCCTTGTTGCATAGCCACCTACTTGTTGGTCCACCACCACCGCTTGCCGTCGCCACCCATGATTCTTCCACATCATCAACCCATCTCATGTACCACCTCATAGTGTCATCTTCGCTAGCATCGCCATTGTGCCTATAGAGCAATATGGCAATTAGATAGGCCGCCAGATTGTACCCGCCATCGGCGGGGCGGGTGAGACCATCGAGGCATGGTTAGGGCCTATGGGTTTCCTCGAATACCATTGGTTTCCCGATGAGGAAGCAAGCCTCTGGGTTGCTGAGTTGGGTTAGGCTAGAAAGGATGGCGTAGTAGTCACCGACATCGTCCCACCCTAGCCCGTGTCTGCACTGGTGTAGTGCCATGCGTCGACTGACGGCGGGGTTGCCGTAGATATGGTGCATGGACGAGTAGGTCACCCATAGGCTACGGAGGTCGTCCATGGGCCGCTCTAAGGTCATAGCGAGGTGGTCAGCAATCTCAATGGCTAGCTCATCAGGGAGCACCAACAATAGGGACGTGGGGTGCTGCCTCGCTGCCATGATTGTCAGCGTCGAGATCGCGTGATGTGGAGCGTGAGGAGGCCAACTGAGGGCTCACGCGACGACGTGGATGGAACTATGGTGTGTGGATGGCGGCGAGACGAAGGGCTAGAGAGGCGGAGCAGCCCAATCAACTTACATTGATTGAGGAGGAGACAGGGGACACGGTCGAGTGGGGGTTACTATAGGAGTTCTTAAATGCCCTCTGCGAACTAGCATGGGAACTCGCAATGACGACACGGTTTAGATTACCCAGTGGGTAGGCGACTGGGTGGACGAGACGGTTTAGATTATCGGGAAATATGGAGTTTTCTGGTTCTCTTTCTGGTCTCCACGTTTCTTCATGTTCACATTTTAGTGCACATGCAAGAAAGTCCAAACGTTGTTCATTTGATCTCGTCGGACAGCTACGAGTAGAATTATTGCCTAGGTATGATGTCTTTTGATCTCATCGAACACGTCTCAGTAGTAGTAGCAGTAGTGTTGATATTTCTTAGCATCACTCTTTACTAAGTTGTCATCCCTAGCATGATGCCAAAAATGCATTGTTGGCAATTATAAATGACACTTGTAAACTCAGAGAAAATTATATATGTTAAAGTATCCGCAAGCGCATAGATAATACACCATTGTAGCATTTCACCCGGGAGTATACCAGGTATCATTATTTATATTTTGTCCACAGGGAGGAGCTAGGGGATTGTTGGCATGGAGATATTGACAAATATGTATACTTAAGATAAAATCACTCTCATGCTATGGCAGGGGTAAGTCAAATGATAAATAAATGATAAGTGTGAAGCATTGATAGTAATTCTAGAGATAAAAATATAGACTCATAAAATATAGTATGGCTAGGCAGAAGATTTAGTAAGAGCAAAAATTCCTAAGTCATTCCTTATTTACTAAGTCTTTTGTGCACCCAAGTATATACACTCTCATCTATAGCATAATTAATTCTAGATCGATGCATAAGGAACATTACTAAGGAAGATCAAGAATAGAGCTTGTCTCCCTTTGCAACGGTGTTCTACTTGCTCTACAAACAAGGAGTGGACTGCAAAGAACTCAATGGGAGTGTCACATTCATGATCTACCACATGACCCAAAGTGTAGAATGCATTCATAGGTAAACAATATCTAAGCACCATGCTTACATAATGTCGACCACTTAACCCACGCGCGTCTTCGGCTAAGCACTTTGCGAAGATATGCATAAACTCATCATCAATCACAACTATATCTAGCATATAACTAGAGCAAACTAGGAACATAATAAATAGAAACATAATATTGAAGTAGCACAAAGTCATAAATAAAGAGATACAATGGCTATACCAGTCTCTAGATGGCAGATCCGGAGTCCTGAGCAATATCCCACACTCTTCTTAAACCTTGCTAGCTAGCCTATACTAGAACTTTGAAGAATTGGAGCTCTATTTGCTTCTCTTTGGAAACCCTAGTTTCTGATCAACTCTTGACTTATGGCAGCATGCTCTGGAAGGGGCAAGGGCTGGTTATATAGGCCAAAGCATCAATCCTGAGCCCTTGGATCAAACTGACTTGAATAAATAGTGTAGATGCAATCTAGGATGTGGTGGATAACTGACGTAGCGACAGGGCTTACATGTGGGCCCTGGGGGGCCGAGCGGTCTATAGGTGGGGCTAGCCGACCCCACCTATCATCCCATCCAGGTCTACCTCGAGGGGGGTGCCTTCTGGTGGCCTCTGGAACCTAATAGAGTAGTTTTCACCGTGAATAAGCACAATTTTATTTGATGTTTTGATCCCCCTTGCTGGTTTTTTGGAATAACCCTGCTAAAAGCACAGATTCACCAAAACTCATAAAAATTGTCAGTTTAAACCCCTAAGTCTATGTTGGTGATCCTTTTTATGTATTTATTCAAGTTATGTTGATGGTTTATGATGGATGATAACTACCGTCAACAAGTGGGATGAGTGGCTTCGGTCTAATGCAACGAACCATGCAGCGATGATTTTATTTGGACAAGTCTTGCCTCCAACTAATACAGAATGGAGGAGGCATAGCTATTGAATTTTTTACTACGCACGTAAGAAAGTCCACCTGCTGTACATTTTATCTCATAGGACAGTATATAGTGTCGTCTATACATTTGAAAGTCGTAGCAAATTGAGTGCATCTGCTCACAGTTGACGAAAGTACTCTAGCCCCACATCATACATTAAAAAAAGTTATTTTTTTATGTGAGCAGAACTTGCCTGATTGGTTGTGCTACAAACAGTAGCTGCACTGGCTGTGGCTTCATGCATGAAGTAGTAAGGTACGTTAGTTAGATTCGTGAAGCGACAGCGTCAACCATAGCCCAGGGAGTGCAGTCGATCATAATCTATGAAACCATGTATAGTAGCCATCTCTAGCTAGCTGCTGTCCCTCGGCTGCTATGAGCTTATGACTGCTGGGGTTAGAGTGCACTATATACTCCACAGGATGACAGAAGGTCCGACCATCTAAAATATTCACTACTCAGATACTAGTAATGATGAACGTCGTGCGGTCACATCAAAAGCCTATTCTATCCGTAGCGTCCCTATGTGTACAAAGCGTAGCCTTACTCCCATTGTATAGCCATCTCTAGCTAGCTGACTGGTTCTGCTCCTCCTACCAAGAGAAATTGCTTAATAGGGAAGAAACTCCTCTTCACTCTTCGGTCTGCCTGATTGCCCCTTGACTATTGTGAGTCCTCTTCACAACCGCACTAGGCTTTCAAGTCTCAAGCATGTCATAGTGGTCAAAAACTCTTCTTCTAACACCTCTTGTGTCTAGCTTTCCTGCGCATTCACTTCACTCTCGGCAACCACGCAAGGTCTATATGGGAGGAGTGTCCCCCTTCCCTCAAAGATTCTAAATTTTGACCAAATATACATATAGAAGTATTGATGATTATGATACGTAATAAGTATCAATACATTGATCTTAAATTATACTATTTTCGTAATAAGATTCTATGTCAAACTTTGTTCAACTTGCAAGAATCTTGCAGTGAGGAGGCCTGATTGGTTGGCTTCCAAAAATTTCCAAACCAAAGAATTGGCAAGCCATGATTTTGGCTATTGATTGGTTTGCTACCCAAACTTGCCAACCTCTCACATTCGGCTTGCCAAATCCATACAAAAAATTCTACCTAATTTTGGATTGCTAAATCCTTGCCATGGCAAATTTTGGCCACAAACCAGTCAGGCATGGAGAGGGATGTTGTATGGTGTACCTTCTTCTATTTGCCTTTTACTTAAATTCCTCAAAAAAAAGGTAAAGTTTTGTCTCCTATAACTTGGGTCTAGGATCCTGGCTCCCCCCTCTCTTTTCTAAATTGGTAGGAGTAGCCATTCTATTTCAAACTGGTCGCCCCCTCCCATCTCTCTCTCGCTGGCCCCTTCCCTTGGTGCAGCTCTATTGGCACCATGTCCCATTGGATCTAATCCTCTTGTGGTAGAACCACGTCGAACAGGATGCATGGACAGAGCAGCTCCTGGACAACATATCGGTTGTTAGATCTTGTTGGTGAAGAGACTAGCCTTCCATTGGTGATTTGCCCCTGCTACAAGCTTGCTAGAGCGATTGAGTGACGATCTATGAAAGAAAACCCGAACCTTGGTTGTGTCTACTTCAAGTGCGAGAGGAATGGGATGAGCTTCTTATTTGTCACTTCTTTGGCTATAACTATTGCAATGCTTGGTTTAATATTTTTAAACAAATTTGTGCAATATTTGAAACTTTGTGGTTACTACGTATGGCAGCGATAGTATCTTGAGGATTTGAAAAAGTCAGGCATGATCCAAGTTAGACCAATGGACTCAGAGGAGGAAGAGGAGGAAGGAAGCGAAGGCCACTCGAATGGCGAAGGTGACAGGAAAGCATTGGAACTCAGCATGTAGAACCTCCAGCGGAAGTTGAACATGTTTTTTCTTTATTGTGTTCAAGTTGTTGGATTTGGAATCATGTATTATGTTGTATTGAAGTAGGTCATCAACATGTTAAATTTGGAATGCTCTGTTTCGTACTAACAGGAGGATGTATGAAGAATAGGAACTAATGTCCTTGGTTTGTGAAGGGTGTTTGGTTGTTTGTAGCTATGGATGCAAGCTTAGCTAAGATTGTGTTTGGTATGCTGAATCTTAGGTTGCACGAGCGGATGCAACTTGTTGAGAAGGTGTTTGGTTGTCTGTGTTCTATAAGGAGAAATTACCTTGCATCTAAAGAAGGTCAGCTTACCCCCTCTATGCTGACATTGGCAGTGAGTAAATTTTATAAATCCACAACTCGTACCAAAATGCAACTTTAACAACCATTAATAATATTCATGGTAGGCACTGCACAGACCTTAGCTTACATTACAAATAAGTTAAAGTTGCTGCAAAATAATGACAACATCCATCCAAGACAATCCAACAACATTGATCCATTTAAGCATGTCATGATAGAGAGATACATCATGGAACTCTATTTACTCCTTTGCTAATGACTCCAACTCTGAGAACAAGGGAACATACGGAAGATAGTAAGGTCTGTAGGTATTTTGGGGCAGGACATCCCATTTGAAAAACGCACTCTAACATGTAGGGATGACATGAACTTTTCTACTGTCCATGTTATATGCGATGATGTCATTTTCGTCCCCAACCCCAACAAAGAGAAGTAAATTCCATTCCGGGTGAACCATTGTGTAGTACTGATCAACATCCAAGTAACCAAATTCAATGTTAGTCTCCAAAAGAACGTCCAAAGTGCTGACAATATGCTTCAATGTCCATTTATTTGTACCATAGTCTTCAATAATTCAGATGTTAAGCTTGGGCATATCGCAACAACAAACAATACATACACACAAGTGACCCTGAGCTTGATGGATGGAACCTTCAGAACCACACGGGCAAGGAATTTTCCTCCATGTCTCTCTCTCTCCATATCCACAGCAAGTATCTGACAGCTTGTTGTCATTTCTTAGCATCACTTGTTACTAGGTTGTCATCCCTAGCATAATGCCAAAAAATGTGTGGTTGGTAATTATAACTGACACTTGTAAACTTCAGAGAAAAATATATATATTAAAGTATCGGTAAGCGCATAGATAATATACCATTGTAGCATTTCACCCGGGAGTATACCAGATATCATTATTTATATTTTTACCATAGGGAGGAGCTTATGGAGTGGTGTTGGCATAGAGATATTGACAAATATGTATATTTATGATAATAATCACTCTCATGCTATGGCAGGGGTAAGTCAAAGGGAAAACAAATAATAAGTGTAAGGTAATAGTGGTATTCCAGAGATAGAATTAGAGACTCATAAAATGTAGAAACTTTTCCATAAGAGTTTCAACTTTTCCAAGGGTGAGTGACATAAATGATCCTCCAGCAGTGGCATCGAGTTGTTCATAAGCTTTTTGAGTTAATCCATGGTAGAAACTTTGCATGAGCAACCAATCTTCCATCCCATGGTGAGGACAATTTGAAATGTATTCCTAAAAACATTCCCATGCTTCTGGAATTGTTTCTCCTTTCTGGTGTTGGAAGTTTGAAATCTTTCCTCTTAAGGCATTGTCTTGCCCGCAGGGAAGAACTTTTCTAGAAAGGCCTTTGAACATCTTGCCCAAGTGTTGATATGATCTTTGTTGATGTAGAACCACTACTTCGCAATTCCCACTAGTGAGAATGGAAACAGGCGAAGTAGTATGATGTCTTGAGCAACATCCTTGATGATGACTGTGCTGCTAATCTCTAGAAAATTCTAAAGGTGAGCACTAGCATCTTCATGTGCCTTTCCGCTGAATGGAGTAGCTTGCACCATGTTGATGACGCTTGGCTTGAGCTCAAACTCGGGATTGTTGGTTTTGAGTGTTGGTCCAGTGCGGATGTTCTCAGTGCTTGGAGCAGAGAATTCACACAGAGTCTTCTCAGCCATGACTTCAGAAACTGGTGTTGAGCTTCCTCTTGATTCGGTTGATTCTAATAAAAAATTATTGGTGAATCACAACCAAGTCTGCAATACCCTGTATAAGAAATGAACAAAGACAAACAAGGGTAAGCCTGCTAAAGCAGAGGTTATGATTTTATCAATAAGTATTTATTTGGTCAATTCTCTTTAGCCATGTGCCTCTCCCCGGCAACAACGCCAAAAATGCTTGTTGGCATTTCTTAGCATCACTTGTTACTAGGTTGTCATCCCTAGCATAATGCTAGAAATGTGTGGTTGGTAATTATTAATGACACTTGTAAACTTTAGAGAAAAATATAGATATTAAGGTATCCACAAGCGCACAAATAATATACCATTGTAGCATTTCACCCGGGAGTATACTAGGTATCGTTATTTATATTTTTACCACAGGGAGGAGCTTATGGAGTGGTGTTGGCATAGAGATATTGACAAATGTATATACTTATAATAATAATCACTCTCATGCTATGGTAGGGGTAAGTCAAAGGGTAAATAAATAACAAGTGTAAGGTAATAGTGGTATTCCAGATATAGAATTAGAGACTCATAAAATATAGTACAACTAAGCAGGAGATTCGTTAAGAGCAAAAGATTCCTAAGTCATTACTTAACTACTAAGTCTTTTGTACACCGTAATATATACACTCTCATCTATAGTATAACTGACTCTAGATCTATGCATAAGGAACATTACTATGGAAGATCTAGAACAGAGCTTGTCTACCTTCGCAATCACGTTCTATGTGATCTATAAACATGGAGCGAACTACAAAGGACTCAATGGGAGTGCTACATCCGTGATCTACTACATGACCTAGAGTGCAGAGGGCATCCATAGGCAAACAATATCTAAGCACCATGCTTATATAGTGTCAACCACTTAACTCACGCGCATAATGAGCTAAGCACTTTGCAAACATGTGCATAAACTCATCATTAATCATAATTATATCAAGCATGCAACTAGAGCAAACTAAGAACATAATAAATAGCAACATAATAATATTAATGTAGCACAATATCATAAATATAGAGATATAATGGCTATACCAGTCTCTAGATGGTAGATCTAGAATCCTGAGCAATAGCCCACACTCTTCTTGAACCTTGCTAGCTAATCTATACTAGAAACTTGAAAAACTAGAGCTCTAATCTCTAATCTCTAGAAACCCTAGTTTTCTGTCTAGCCCTGACTAATGATTTGATGACTTGATTCTTTCTGGAGGGAGGGGGGATAAATTATATAGCCCTGAGGATACAACGTCAGCCCTTGGATCAAACCGACTTAAGCAATGGCTTAGATGCATCCTAGGACACGGTGGGAAACCAACATAGCGACGAGGCTGATAGGTGGGCCCTGGATGGGCCGAGCGGCCTATTGGTGGGGTCGAGCGTTCCCACTTGGCAGCCTCTCGGACTCCGCTTTGGTGACGTGGCTTCGAGAGTACCCTAGAACCTTCTAGAGTTGGTTTCAAAGTAGAATTCTGATTTTTTCTTTGATGTTTAAGTCCCCCTTATCGGTTTGTTGATTATACCCTGATGAAAACATAGATTCACCAAAACTCCTGGAAATTGTCAGTTTAAACCCCTAAGTCTATGTTGGTGATCATTTTCATGCATTATCTCGGGTTATATTGATGTTTATAATGGTCGGTAACTATCATCAACAATTCCCTCAAGCTTAACCTTTGCTAGACCCTTAGCAAAACTAAACTTAGCACGAATCAGAAATTTAGGGTCATAACAACTTCTCAAAAGTACACATGCATTCAAACAAGAACTCTCCTCCAAATTAGACCAAACTGATATGACTTTCAAACTTACTCATATTACTTTTAACCATGGGACTTGTAGCCTTCACTTGGGTCTTGAGCAATTGAAAGACAGAACGATCAAGTCAAGCACTATGTCTCATGTTCTTTGTTCAACCACTATTCTAGAGTTTTATAAGTTTTCAAAATAAAAACTCAAAGATTCCTTTGTATGACACTCTCAAGTCTCTCATATATGTGGTATTTGTGGATCCTCACCAAGGCAATAATAATAATGTTATGCCTTTTTCTTCTCCTATAACTAATGCTTATGTGGAGCTCATAGGAAGGGTGAATGCATGAAAGAGCATACTTGTAATACATATATTGTAAAGTCAAACCTCGGATCCAAAGAGAGTTAAGTCATACAATCAAATCAAGATGTGCATGTGTATGGAATATGGTGGATATATATGGTAGTTAACCTAATTCTACTATGCTCCTTGAAAACATATCTCACTTTAAAAACTTGGAAATATTTACAAGAAAACATGGGCTATCTTATTCATCTCTCTCTCTTTTTTCAGGCGGGCATCTAAGTACCCATTGTTTTGATAATTAGGACACTTGTCCATTTTTTTTCTTAACTCTTCTTTTTTTATGAATAACTTTTGCATAGACACCTGCTTCTCTCTGCATAACAATTGTTGGAGATATAGTAACAAGAACTTGGAGCATTTATTTGATGGAAACCTATGAAGAATATTTTTGGTGTTTTCTCCTAGTGTAGGAGTAAAACATTTTTAGATGAATCTAGATGGAAAGCATGTTTTTGCGCCTTCCCCTAGTGTAGGAGTAGTGCATATGCGGGTGGTGTGTACGTGATCTTGATTTTAAGAGCATGACAAACCTCTCATAAGGCATCAACAAAGCTTGACTAAACTCAATGCCAGACAAGCAACATATAAGTGAAAGTTTTCCTAGCCTAAGTATAAACATGTTTGGCTCTGGTAGGAATTCACACTTTATCATACAGGATCTCATCATGTGGAATTTTTATGTTTTCCAAAAGAAATCTCTAGAATTCAGTATCACATGGAATAAGATAAATAGCAGCTCAAACCTTCTCATATCATATCCGTCAATTACCTAGACTTAGATCAAGCATATGCTATCCATGAGTTTCAAGTTTAGAGTGAATTCTCATGCCAAATCAATCTCATCCAAAACTCGGGAGAATTCAAGACTGAAAACTAGGTACTTGAAGGAATTACAACAGAGCAACTATTCATCATTTCCATCATGTGAGATCATCTTCAAGTTTTATTTATTTATTGACTCTTAAAAACAAACTAACGCACACCTTAAGCAAACTATATACACACTTTTTTATTTGGTTTCCATCTTTTTTTACATCATACCATAGTAATATATATATAAGACAAAGGCAATTTTTATTTTATTTTCTTAGTTTACCATTTTTTTAACTAATACAAATTAGAAAATTAAATAAACTAAAGAAAATAATAAAATACTAGAAAGAAAACTTA
Organism: Miscanthus floridulus; assembly: GCF_019320115.1. Classification (NCBI taxonomy): domain Eukaryota; kingdom Viridiplantae; phylum Streptophyta; class Magnoliopsida; order Poales; family Poaceae; genus Miscanthus; species Miscanthus floridulus. The sequence goes on from NC_089596.1 coordinate 34,785,076, forward strand.
CCTTAGGTAAATGGGGGCTCCTCCCCCAAGCTGGGTGTTGGTATGGTCCTTCAGCAACGCGGGTGGTTAATGTGGAGATGGCCAAACAAGTAGTTCCAGTTGTCATTCTTCTGTTGCTGTTGTTGCTGGATGGCGACGAGGCATTGTCCTACTTCTTGCCACTTGGAATGTTGGTGAAGAGTGTTTTGGATCTCCTGCTGGTTCTCCTCGATGGTGGTGAGCCTGGTGTCGAAATGAGCATACTCCATCTACTGCTGATGATAACCTATGGGATGGTCATGGTAGCCATGGGTAGAGAAGGACATGCATCCTCCCTGGTGTCCACTAGAGACCTCCTTGTAAGACTGCTGCTGGTAATAGTCAAAACTATCGTCCTATCATTGCCCACTTGGGCCCTATTGCCAAGACCTCTCTGAATGATGTGGAGAAGGTTGCTCCCACCCAACATGTTAGGGTTGATGCATACAGGAAGACCCCGGCTAGTCCCATCCTGCAAGCTGAGGAAGGTGAACCTGGGAAGGTCCTGCTTGATCAAATCCTATGTAGCCGGTGAACGTAGGGTGAAACGTCCTTGATTTCCACGAAGAGAAATCCACAGAAACGACGTGTAAAATGACGAACGATTCATCAATTTACCCAAATCTCAGTGATACATCAAGTCATACACGATTATCAGAATACCATAGAGAGTTTTACATAAATTATTCTCTTCGCCACGCAGGGCGGAACACACTCACACATAGCATCCTGAACAGCATCAGATGAGGATAGCAGCGGAAACACGATCTCCTAAAACCAGCTCGAGCGCAGAACAGACCCTCTAGTCTTCCCAGTCATCGCCCTCGTAGTCGTACTCAGGCTCGGAACCTGCCAAAAATCTATCAGTACACTTGGTACTGGCCACGCATCGCCCACCCCATGCTTGCATTGCTTTGCGGAGAGTGGAATGCATTGGGTAAAAATAGAAAGAGACCTATTTAGGCTGTGGGTTTCCTATGCAAGTAGTTAATGTTTAGACAATAATATGTTCATTAGGTTTTCTTTACTTAACCCATCATGTTCACACGTTCTCCCCACCCATCACACACAACTCATCTCATCTCACTCTCTCCCTAGGCGACGAGATCGACTCCCACTCAGATCTCGTCTCAACGGCCAAAGCCGGAGTCCAACACAAAACCCAGGGGAAAGGTAGAAGGGACTCCTCTCTCTAATCAAGTGAAGCGTAGGTCATGGAAAAGTCCATATCCGAGGACGCGGCTATACGTATAGATCGATCAACTCTACAGAGCGTGTACACCTGGTAATCCACAAGATCGCCATCCTCGATGATCCGGCTTGTCTAGGCTGATTCCGACTGCCTCCCAACCGGTACAGTACCACCCTACCACTCAGCCCTGGGCCACCCCGGAGTCCACCGAAATGCTGAGACTGTGAGACATAGTACCGGGCCCCCAAGGTCACTACGCTGTCTTAGGAGGGTGTGGGTCCCCATGCCCGTACCTCCCTACACTATCACCTTCCATCCTAGTAGTGGTGATACTGCCCTAATCAGTCGGGTAATCGTCCCCCGCCCATTGGGAGCGAGTGGTGTGCACGAAGGTCCCATGGTTCCGGTTCACAAGACATACCAGTCCTTAGGGGGACCGGACAGGATATCTTCTCAAAAAGGGGATCACTTACTCCCCGTGCCATGACAGCACCTCACCAGGGATAACCAACACCCCGGTCCACCTCTCTCATATACCCGCCACAGGTAACTCTCGCAAGGGATGCCCAGGTCGCACCCCTTCGGCAAGACTTGCCCCAAAGACTCGTCGTAAGATCCTGTCCGATTGACTCAACCCTCACCACACACCCAAGACACACGCCAAGATCTCCCCATGTTCATTGTCCAGTTTTTACCAAGTTTTACGGCACCTCGTGCCTTACGCACATACGTCTCTCCCTCACCAGCATCACATCACAGATATAATGCGAGTAAGAGTAAAGCAGTAAGTATGTAACAAGCGAGCATCTAGCCTATCAGCGGGTGTGCAGGAGTAAGGTTGCAGCAAGGTATAAGGCTCAAGTAAAACTACCATGCAACCTACATCGTATTATTGCATAAAAGATAAAGCGCTAGCAATTCTAGTTATAGCATGCATAATAGGATCTACGAGTTTGGGTGGGGCGTGGCACTTGGCAGGTCGTCTCCCAAGTCCTCGCTGTAGTCAGGGTCGTACTCCTCGATCGGCAGGTCCTCCGGCTCTGTTAAACGTATCATATGGTCGCGTGAGTAACTCCTATAAAGGTGCACAAAGAAGCAACAGAATTTTGAAAGATCCAAATGCATTCAAACACAAGCCTATGATGTAGAGCTCCTTTTTAGAAAAAATTGGACTCTGGTTTGGTGTTTTTCTGAGTTAAAATGAATTAGTTATGAATTTTCTAAGCTTAAATGAATTCTGAAAAAGAAAAATGAACTGGGAACCCCAGGCAGTGACACGTGGCAGCTCCTCGTGATGCCACGTTGCGCTGTGGATTTGAAAAAGGGTCCTAGTCGCTGTGGGCTTGGTTCACGGTGGGCATGACTGAGCAATCCACGGGTGCACGTGGGGTCTACGGTGGACCGTGTTCACCTTCCTTTTTTTCCCCTTGGTCCACGGCGCACCTGGTGCACCGAACTACTATCCCGGCTCCTCCCCTTGCTTTCCCGCACGGTGGCACGTCCGCCGGCGGTGAGCGGCTGTTTCCTAGCCACGGCGGCTCCTCGGTAGCGTATATAGGCTCAACCGAAGACTTCTCGGCCCGCCCCTGTCTAGCGAGGTGGCTGGGCGATTTGGACGCTCTCGCACGACGGTGCTCTGGAGCGCGGCTCCACCGACAAGGTGAACGTGAGCAGCTCTCCCACGTGGCTCTATTCCTCCTCTTGCTGCGCGCGGTACGTTCCTTGCCAAGGCAAAACAGGTAGCCCTCCTTCCCTCGCTTCTACTGGCCTAACGCGGTAAGAACAGAACCTCACCATGGTGAGCTCTAGCCATGGCGGGCATGCTCCGCAACATGTCGCCCCTCTAGCGTTCCCAGGCCCTCGGTGCTCAGTGCGGTCCGTGGCTTGGACGATAGGTGTACGTGCGTGTGTGTAGGCAGGTTCAGGAGCCAGGGCCTCCTCTTGCTCGTTCCCGGTACGGAGACGGCGATGTGATGCCCGCGAGCACTACGGTAAAGAGCCGAAAGGGTGATGGGCTCACCGTAGGTGGTGATGGTGAAAGGATGTTGATGCCGGGTGAGTCGAGGCAGTGTCGAGGCATGGCCGTGCCGTGCCGAGCAGCTGCTCCGCCGTGGTCGGACGGCACGTCGTCCTCCGAACCAGCGGCTCCTCTTCGGCGGCCTTCTCTTGCTGCCCCCCCTTTCTTCCCCCTTCCCTTCCCTCTCTTGGTTACGACGGAAAATGATGGCCACCAGGGCGGCGGCGGGGTGATGGGAAATGGCTAGGGCACCTCGGGGTGCCTTCTTATAGGGAGGCGGTGATCATGGCGAGGTGAACGGCGGAAGGGAGCTTGGGGCCACGTGGAGGGGATCAGTGCGCTTAGGTTAGGGTTACGGTCATGGTGCGGTCGCGGGTCACCCTGGCGCTTCTGATTCGGCGCAACCACCCGCTCAGACTTTGTACTATGGTGCCAGGGGCGGTTGCGAGGGCACGGGCCACAGTGATGGCGTCATGGCGCGGATGGCTCCAGCTGGGGGCAGAGACAGTGCGGATAGATGAGGTGGCGTCGCATCCGCGCGTCCGTCGACAACCGACGTGAAAAGAACGGCTGGCGATGGAGATTTCCTCCTCCTTTGTCCTGACTCGGCGCAAAAAGGAGAAGAGGCGCAAGGAAGGTGATGATGACGGGGTCCCAGCTGGCGGTGACCGGGAGAGAAAAGAGGGCAGCTCCCAGCTGGGCCGCTTGACGCTGTCGGGCCGCGCCGGATTCGTGGCCCGCCACGGTGGAGACGAGGCTACCTGCGGATTCTCCTTGGCTGGGCCGTTTGGGGCGGGAGTTGGGCCGGCCTACGGCTGCTGGTGTGCGGCCTGCCAGGCTGGAGCTCGTTCGCGGGCTGTGGAAACGGACTGGATTGTGCTCCAGGGCCAAAAGGGGCTCCTCCAATTTAGGTTAATTGAATTAGCTCTTACATGCATACACATTTATTTCAATAATTAAATAAATGTTGTTGCTTTTGTTAATCAATACAAAAGAACATAAGAAGCAACTCATGCAAGTTTAATTTAATTCGAGGATATAAACATCTACAATAGGTACTACTTATGCAGCTAGGGTAGTTTTCCTACAAGACAGTCACCAACCATTGGCTATTTCTAAGAAAAAAAATTTTGTAGTTGTGATTTTTATTCTTTTTGTTTCCAGGAAAATTCTGGGTTGTTACATAGGGCCTTCTGGAATGGGGTTGTCTCCACGGTACCACGACTATGGGTTGCGAGTGATCCTTGTAGAAGCACTCCTGTGAGGTGCTTGCTCTATTTTCTACAAATCAAAGACAAATGAATCTACCACATACAGACCGAGGTTCTAGTCTGGTAACGGAAATTCATTTATGTAGTCCATATACATCATGACTATTTTCCCATCCTTGCCCTTTTTTAACATGTGTGCATGATTAAAATAACCATAATCAATAATCCATCGGGGACTATCAATGTATGTAATAGAAGCGTTTGCTAGTAAACCCAAATTTCTAGCTATGCGGGTGACCAAAGAAGTGCACCCAACATCTCCCTTTAGTCTAGGAATTTCTACCCATTATGCCATTATGAATTTTATAGGTGAGACGTTCTTTCTTTCAACCATGGCATGTAATAACTTCAGTTCATCATTCCTAACTATGCGGAAGTCATTTCTAGGAAAAAGAGAAAATCCTAGCCATTTGTGTATGAACCGCAAAGTAGGGTGATGAATGTCATTGGTGCGAGGGCAGTAGCAAACTATTTCTTTTGATATCTCCCTCCAAAATTTCATCCTATCAAAATCTTGTATAGCTAAGTCTACATCAATTGTGCACTGAGCAGGGAATCCTAGAAGCTCACTAAAGTTCTTCTAGGAAAAAGAAAATTCTTTCCCAAAGAACCTAAATGAGACTTCCGAGTTGGTGGTTTGTAAAGTGCATAAAAATTCAATAGTCAAAAGCTTGCACCCTGACTCATCTATTTCCCATGTATCCTCCCATTCTATGGCCTTAAAAATAAGTTCAAATTTGGAGTCCATACCTATGGACTGAAGTAGGGCTAGATCGAAGGTAGGGGTGAGGACAAAATCCTAGTCCTTCAGCTTCTTGTAGATGTTCTTCTCCCTATCATTCTGGAGCTTGAGCTGCTTTTCTTGTAGAAGAATGTTCCTCTCCACGGGGCTGATCGGGATGGTGCTCTAACAGCAAGAGACGGAGGATCAACCTCCATGTTGGTGCTTGCTCGGGATGAAGAACTTCTTGTTGAACGGAACAATATCGCCCGCTTGAGTTTGCCGGTGATCTTGCTCATTTTCCTGCAAAATAGACAAAAAACAACAAAACTCATGGAACAGGATTAGGAAAATAAAAATGTTAGTGGTTAGTCATTCCAAAAGTCAGTCGTCCAGAGGTTAGTCGTCCGAGATTGCCTTGTGAATATTCTAATCAAGATTCTAGCATGTCTTCCACCCAAATTCTTTTTAATTTCCTCTCTTGATTTGGACAGCACTACCACTCTTAAATTCTATTTTTCTTGCTTAAATTTCAGCAGGGCCTCTTCCTCTCTTTCCCAAGATTTTAACACTACTTCGGACTCAAACTTCCTCTCACTCTTTCTTTTTCCAACACTACTTCTACCAAAGGAAATTCAACTACGAAATTTTCTTCTAGATTTTTGAACTCAAGAGCTAGGATTGTGTTGTGTGATGGCCGAGAGCAGCAAGTTTGGCACTAGGATTTATAGCGGGGGAAACAGGAGGCCGGCCACCTAGTGGTGGGGCTAGTCGGCCCCACACAATGGCCAAGTGGCTTCCTCTTTCTCCTGGTGGTTCTTTGCTTCATCCTTAAGCAAGTGATCAGCTCCGTCGGTGCTCCTTTTGGTGGTGAACTGACAGAATGGAGGTGAGTGGGAATGGAGGTGAATAATGGAGGTTGAGTGGAGATGGAGGTGATGGAAGTGATGGGTGGTGGTTGAGTGGGTCTCATGTGTTTCCCGTATTTCTATCATATAACGATGCAATGCAAAAATATTTTATGATACTACAAGATGAATGATGGTATTTTTAAATTTTTACACCTCCACAATAAATTTTTCTCATGGGTTTTTATGCCATAAAAATTATTTACATGGGGCTTAGATTTTTATAATGCCAAGATGAGAATTTATATTTTATGATGCAAATGTTGAAAAGTAAATATGCTAAGATAAAATGATTAATGCAATATGAAAAAGTAAATATGGATAACTACCAAGTTATCTACCGGCAAGGGTTCAGGATTTTGAGTCCTCTGAACCGAGCTTCTCCGTTTAGGTTTATTCTTCGGGTGCATCCATCGGTCCCAGAGATGGAGACCTTAATGGTTGCACTTGCTTTTCATGCCACTCCAAATTAGAACATTGTTCTGGTCTTGGCTTGAAGGTGAATCGCTCTTCCTTTCCACTGATATGTAATTTGATTTCTCCAGCTCCGACATCAATGTGAGCATTTGTAGTGCTCAGGAAGGGTCTCCCAAGAATGAGGGGTGTCTTCATGTCTTCCTACATATCAAGTACTGCAAAATCTACAGGGATGAAAAAGTTTCATATTTTTACCAGAATATTTTCGGCGATTCCCATAGGGTAGCGGACCGATTGGTTGGCTAGTTGCAAACACATTGATGTTGGCATGAGTGTTTAATAGTTGAGCTTGTCGAAGACCTTTTTGGGCATGACACTAACACTTGCTCCAAGATCGCATAACGCATTCTCAAAGTTCTGGCTCGTGATTGAGCAATCGATAGTGGGACACTCTAGATCCTTCTTCTTAACAGGTGAAGTATTTAGGATGGTCGCACTACACTCCTCTGTTATCTTAATTACCTCAGTGGAAGGCAGTGGTCTTTTGTTGTTGAGGATGTCTCTGAGATACTTCGCATAGGTAGGTACCTATATGGCATCTAGAAATAGAATATTGATATATAGCTTTTGAATTACCTCTACGAACTTACCAAACTGCTCATCCATTTTGGTTTTCCGATTTCTACGTGGAAACACTAGGAGAGTCATATTATGAAAATCTTGTTGTAATTCTCGCTCTTGTGGCCCAAATTCTTCAACTTCATCGGTTGTTTTCTCCTCTTCCTGCACTACCACTGGTGTCTTGCCTATCCTTGTCGGATATGGTGGATCACGAGTAGACTTGCCACCTCTTGTAGTTATGGTGTTTACCTTCTCAAGGTTAGTGGCAAAAGGCAGAGCAGTAGCCAACTAGGCTAATTAGAATTCTATCTTTTTATTATAGCTAAGTTGGTCTTTCATAGTAGAAGAAAAATTATCTTTAACAGTGGGTTTCGACCGGATCGATGGCAGCCATAATAAATATAATAGATTAAACCTTTTAAGCAAACAAATCTATTCACATTTAACAAAATCATGAAGACACACTATAAGCGTTCAAGTATAGGCGATCGGCTATTTAGACGATGCAGGCATAGCAAATAGGCAGGGTCATGCCAAGTCGAAAGCAAATCTACCAACCAGCATACATCGATCTAAAGTACTAACAGTGGGGATCGACCGAATCGTTACATCCATAATAGCAAGCTATAGATCAGGCATGCCTTAACCATGTACTACGCATGATCAAGATCGAAGTAGAAC